>NW_027488861.1:0-266049 GCF_050948215.1 Halictus rubicundus
AAAAAATTATCGGCGTGCAGCAGTGATGTTTTTTGAACGTTATGGGATCAAACAATGTCATGCAACATTTCATAATTTAGAAAAGCGGGGATATGTAAAGGACAAAGTTATGTTTGAACCACCGACGACAAAAGAGGATATGAAACAAAGAATACGTGACGCTTGCGCTTCAGTGACTCCCGAAATGTTAAAAAATGTTAGAACAACTTTGATGTTTCGAGTAAATAAATGTTTACAAGCCCGTGGTGGACATTTTGAACATTTAATTTAAAGTACATTTTATTTCTTCACGAATAAGCAAAGGACTCAAGCGCGTATAATTCCATAACGCTATTTCCGAGCGCTTCAAGTACCTACAACTCGAAACTTCAAACTGTTATATCTCATCATGGAAGTATCTGACAAAAAAATGTTTCAAACAAAATTGACTTGTTTTTTCCGGTAGAATCTAAATATGTAACATTTTATAGGGGGTTCCATTTAAAATTACAAAGGTACCTCCCCTCCCCCGTTAAAGGGGAAGGGAGGCCACTTCACGTTTATGTAGTCAGAAAGGCCCTTCAGTTCCATGCAATTTAAGACTAAGAACTTTAAAATCGATGGCATAGTTTTCGAGATATTGAGCTGTTCAGAGTTATGTGGGCCACCCTGTATATAATTGCGAGAAGTGCCCGAAAACAGGCCATTTGTCCGCACTGTGCGGCGGTCTGTTTATTTTCCGAGATATTCGTAAAAAACTGTCTATTTTGATGAAAAATTCTGCCTATTTTGAATTACCGAATTTGTTGTTTAGGGCAGGGGAGGGTTCTTTCGTTAAAATCCACAAGGGCATTTTTATTATCCACCCTATGAAATTATCGTGTCGAAGGGGTTAATGTTCTTCCACTTTGCAATCAAATTCGCAGAAGTAATCTATTCATGATCACTATAAGCTGTTTCTATACTATATGTATCGATTGCCAAATGATTCCTTCAAATATCTCGATGCTTTAAATTTGACTGTGATTTCGGACCTGACATGAGTATAGAAATGCTGCGAGTGGAAATACTGGAACACTTCGGCAAGAAAAAAACGTAGATAAAGCGAATATATACGAAATAGACATAATAAAGGATTTATTTTGTACATATTAAGAAGCAATATTTTATTCACTATATTGTCTTTTAATCTATTTCTTTTTGTTACTAATTATTTCGCCAGTCTTTGAGAATACTCCTTCGGAAGGAACAGATGTTGCCATAACACAAAAATACTCCTTTGCAAGCTTTGATAGTGTTACGTCCCAAGTGGTATGAATTACGATCTTAAGAGGATAGGACGCAGTTTCGAACCTACCTGCATACACACACCGGCTATGGTTCGGGAAATTGAGGATCGTTTAAGTAACTTTGTACCCTTATTTTGAAAACAACAAAATTATTGATTTATTCAAAGTGTGGTTCTGAATCAGAGATTACAAATTTGATTTTACAAATATGGTTTATATAGCGCATATACTGGAGTGCTTACAAATAGTTTGATTATAATAATAATAATAATAATATTAATATTACCGTGATCACGGGTTCGGATTCGGTTACAATATACTCCGACTGCTGACACTGGTCTTTGAAACGGTTTGTCGCGAAACAACTGAACGAACTATTTTAACTTCACAAGAGACTACTGTACTATTGACTATGACTGAATAACTGATTGTTCACGATTGCCTGACTGACTGACTGACTGTTTATAACTGAATTTTAGGAGTTGGTCCCCCTTTTTATAAGATGCACAATCCTTTGTTTTTCAAAGATGCTGGCACAGGAGTCTCTACCTTGCATGTTTTTATCTTCTTGATGTCTCCTGACTAGTCAGCTGTATGCCGACAGGATCTTTTTACCATGAAGTCGGCGTCTTTTCTTATAATTTGGCATAATTGGACACCTTTCCTGTTTGTTCTCAGCGTGTAAACTGAGAACGCTCATCTGCGAGTCTTGCAGGAAGAAAAGTTGGAGTCGTTTCTCGTGCTACCTTACTGCGTAGAATTTTTAACATATATCCTAATCCTATTTTTACTTCTCCTCGTGCGACATCATCGGTTGTCCATGATAATTCATAATAATTCTTCATCTGAGGGTTTATTCGTTGGCGGTCGAACCACCGGACGTTCACTGCCTCTGTCTGCTGGGACTGTGATTGACTGCAATTCTGTTCCCCGCGGGGAAAAAAAACAGTAATAATCTATCTATCTATTATAATGTATCTATCTATTATAACGTATCTATCTATTATAATCTATCTATCCATCTATCTGTGCATTGTGCGGCCACTTCTTACTTACAGTAACGAGCAAAACTGAGTCAACACTATTTCAAGCAACATAACTTTCTAAAAATTAGATCAAATGACTTGAATTTTATTGAGAAGTTAGAAGGATTAGTTTATTAGACGAGGTGTAAAAAATTTTTGAAAAAAATTTCAATTGGTCGGAATCGCAAAAGAAATAGTAAAAGTTGGTTTTTTCAGGCTCTTTTATCTGAGCCTGTATTGAAAATTTAAAGAATGTATTTGATTCGCTCGAATAAATTATGTCCATGCTGAAAATTTTACCGGTATTGACTTATTCGTTTACGAGTTATGAACGATTAAAAATGCGATTTTAAGTCGAAAATCGTGAAAAATGGCAATTTTTCCACTTTTTGTCTAAAGGGTGTGTGCCTGGATCACGCGAGTACTCAACAGCACAGCGTGTTGCGCAGGGACCATGCTAATCTTCTCTGTATCGTTTCAAATTTAGTATATGTGCTGTCGAAGCAATTACACATGTCAGACACAACCTCCATAATTTCCAACCAGGGCGTTTGATATGTCCCACCGGATATCTGGTGCAGCGAACGGACGATTATCGTCTGTGAGTTATGCACGATCTAACCACGAAATTATACTAAAGGCATAGAACATGTCAAGACACAACACAATCGTCCTACATATTTCATCGTCCATTACACAAGTATATATCATCGGAATTATATCATATTTGGTTTAGTTTTAATCAGAAACATGTTGGTAAATATGTTGGTAAAAGTTTCATAAAAAAAATAATGACAAATAAAGAAGTTTTGTAACTGGATTCGATTAGTCTTCTGGTCTCACACCGATATAGCCGACAATGTGTGGCACACTTCTCGGCGACGACGGCTCTTGACCTTTGCTGTTTTCGCCGTTTTCACGTCAGTAGCGTTTTCAAGTTATAGGTTTCTTATGACTTGAAGACGGTACGACGGTTTCCAGCGTTCCCTGTGTAGTTCAAATGGGACGCTCGGCGAGAACCTCCGATTTCGTATCTTGTCAGTAAAAACGGCGGACTGACAAACAACGAGATTTCACTGTAATAGGCAGTCCTTATAGTAATAGGTATATATTATCTGTAGGGAGTTTTCTATTTTTTAAATATTCACCTCTTTGTGTATGCACAGGGTCACGAGCAGGTTGAATCCATTTACGAGCAGATCCAGGAGGGAGCACAGCAGGATGGGCACGTCAACAAAAGAAGCGGCCATCTTCGAGTCTCTTGCTGAAACACGCCATTCGTAGCTTTATCTTAGTATTAAATAACGAATTTGTACGGTGTCACGTTGCCCTGATTTTCGGCCCGTCCGACGGGAGAAAAACCCGGGCAACGGCGGGTTTTTACAGACCGTGAGGCCGGGCCACGTTCGGCCGCGCGAAACGTGGTCCACCCGGGACAAACGGCGCACAGTGGTGCCAAGGCGGCAAAAAGTCCATTTTATAAATTTTCGATTTTTATAAAAAAAAATTATTTTTGTATAGCCTAATAGTGCGTGCATGATGTGCCAAAGTCAGATTTTTTAAAAAAAATTTTTTACGAAGATATACGCATGGTAAATAACCATTTCCTCGCTCCTGGGAATCCATCAGTTTTCAGTGCGATAGTTATGTAATTACTCCGCCTATAATTGAATACTAAGGGGTCTACAAATCATATGGGTCATTGCAAATGGTTTTAACTATTGACTGGAAAAAAAAGTTTTCCAAAAAAAGTTGTTTAACATTAAGTAATATGGACTAACCTGAAGCCCCTTTGCGTTACGCTCATTTTTTATTTATGGCGGAATACAAAAAATCCTTTGAAAATCTTCGATCTGGAACTAATCGTTTTGGCAAGTTATAATATTGATCTAGCTTTGTGCAAAAAATCACGAGATACTTCGAGATGCTTTCGCGGCAATTTAAGTTCAAATAGCAACTTTCGGAATTTCCAAGAATGAATCGCACGGAAGTCATGATTATTTGATGTTTCAGGTGAAATTTTTAAGGATTACATATCGGATAAGAAAAAAAAGTGACATTCATACATATAAAAAGATATTTAATAACAATTTTTTATGTTAAATAAACGAAGTTTTCGTTCACTGGACTACTGTCGCAAAAATGTAACAGGTATTTTGTGGTAGTGCTCCAATGAACGCTGTAAAAATAATTTATGTCAGATAAAAAAAATTGTTATTAAATATTTTCTTATACATAAAAAATTAATAAATCGTATGCACTTCTCATTTTTCTTTATTATTTAGAAATATTCCTAAAAAATTTCACCTGGAACATCAAATAATCGTAACGTCCGGAAAATTCACTCTTGGAAATTCTGAAAGTTGATATTTAAACTTAAATTATGGCGAAAGGGTCTCGAAGGGTCTCATGATTTTTTGCACAAAGTTAGATCAATATTACACCTTGCCAAAACGATTAGTTCCAGACCAAAATCTATTAAAGGATTTGTTGTATGCTTCCATAAATAAAAAATGGGCAGAAAACAGAGATTTTCGATTAGCACATATTACTTAATGTTGACAACTTTTTACAAAAATTTTTTTGCCAAATAAGCGTTGTACCTGTGGCAATCTCTCAACACATTTTCAAACAAATTCGTTGGATAGTTTCGTTTTTATAGACTTTTTGCCGCTTTTTGGCCATTTGGCACCACTGTGCGGCGTCTCGTCGACTCGATTTTCGCGACGGTTCTCTCAAGTTCGGTACTCAGAACGGGCGCCAGGCACGAGGACGGTGCCACACGAAAAATTACGCTAAGACGCGAATCGGCCGCCGCGATCTCGATTCGACGAGCACCGCGCGATATCCTGGAAAGCCCCTACACGGGTCAGGGTTCTACGTGAAAGAAGGACGGGGCATTCCCCGCGGCGGGAAAGTTGCTCAGAATTACGACACACGAAAGTGGGCTTCTACTTTACATTTATTGTCGTTCGGGTGTTACAAAAAGCTGCCGGCAAAACCCGGCAGCGGTGGTCCGAGAAGCCCGCACGATTGTACAAAATACACGACGGATGGACGGTCGCTCGCGCTTATCGTACCCGAAACACAGCTTCTCGCAGGTGTATTCGGCAGCTGCCCTCAAATCGTTATCATACGCCGCAAACTGTTACTTATTATAGTAGGAAATATACCCACCGTTTTGCTAGCTTTTGCTACGGTCAACTAATCCTTTTCGGAGAAAGGAAGATTTTCATTCTATTCACTTTAACCCTTTGCGGACGGGGGCGCTCGACGGGCGAGCGTCGCTGTGGACGATAGGTATTGGAGCGCGCAGTAAATAAAGTGTTCAGGTCGCACGTTTGTGTTATAAAATCTAAAGCTTTATTCAAATAACATTTTTATAAAATCACAAAGAAACAAATTTAGTCGTCTTTACATAGGCGATGTTTTATATTCGTGCTTTGTGTGATATAGTTCGAAACAATCACCTATGTGCAAGGCCGGCTTAGCCGAACAAGTAGCACAATAGTACCTCGACTCTCTCCTTCCGTGTTTTATTTTTCGATTAGAGCAGACGACGCAATCGTTACTTCTTCCTGTCTCATCTCGCCTAATAATATGTAGAAGGCCGTTGAGCCTTTCTGCTGTTCCAGAAGTCGCAGGAGCCTTGCGATTAGCGTCTCGAAAATCGCCAATCAATTGACCTACCAAGTGACGTACAAATTGTAAATGGGATAACTTTTTTTATGTTGTATGTCTTGTGATGTTCTTCATGTAATAGATAGGAATTTATCACTGAAACTTTCAATCCCCAAAAAAATCATTTTCGCCACCATTTTTGAGACTTTCTCATGAAACAGTACGTGCCTGTGTACTGATCTGCTTTATCTACCCCACCCATATATTTATTATAATTTATAACCACGTCTGGCTTCAGATGTTATAAGATGTAAAATATGTGAAAAAATATGTGAAAATGTATAAAATGTATGAAAACTTTGCTGGTTTCTCTGGTAGTGACACTGAAAGACTGACGCGGCAGACTGAATTCGTTCTGAACCTACCATGGTCTCGCATCGTAAGTTTACACAATACGGAAGATAAGATCTTATCAATACAAAGACTATATGCCGACACTCGTCCGCAACGGTAAAAAGACTTGGGCGGCTATTTGCCGACACTCGTTCGCAAAGGGTTAATCTTACATAGGGAACGAAAATTTACCCACATACATACTTGTACGGCATGGAAAGCGCCGTGTGTCCGCACGACACGAAAATTTGTAAAAATTAGAGAACTGCGTCGCGCAGAGATAGTAACGCGTCGCGAAGCGTGCGATAATCTCGTCGAACAGATACAGTAGATTCGCTTCGTCCTTCAAAATATAAATGTTATTATAGGGTACGTACAAGTATCGTTTGAAAGATACGGTACGTACTATACGGGTCGAAGCGAGACAGTCAATCATCGCATGATCGCGGTGGTTCTTCCGAAACCTCGACAGAGCGTACTCTGAGGCTACGAAACGTACCAAAGGGTAAACTCCTGGGTTCCGAGGGACTGCCGAGGTTTTCTGTGAGTCTCGTCTGGTTCGAGACTATTTCACTTCGCACGATCAGGGTTTTTCTGCCGTGACCTTAATCGAGGGTACTCCGAGGCCACGCACCGTGCCAGAGGGTACTCTTCTGGGTCCCGTGGAATTACCGAGGTTTGGTGTGGGTCTCGACCAGATTCGAGGCGATTGTACTTCGTACGATCGCGGCCACTCTGTCGTGACCTTATCAGAGCTTGCTCCGAGGCCACGTATCGTGCCGAAGGGTAGACTCCTGGGTCCCGTCGAGCGACCGAGGTTTAGTGCGAGTCTCCCCCGAATCGGTACGAAAGAGCATCGCACGATCCCGAGTATTCTGTCGTGACCTTTGTCCGAGATCACTCCTAGGCCACGTATCGTGCCAAAGGGTGAACTTATAGGTCCCGTGGAATAATCGAGGTTTAGTGCACGTCTCTACTGAATCGAGACGATCGGGCCTTGCACGATCGTGGACACTCTGCCGTGACCAATACCCGAGAATACTCCGAGGCCATGTATCATGCCAAAGAGTAGACTCGTGCGTTCCGTGGAGTGACCAAGGTTTAGTGTGCGTCTCCACCCAGGCCACTTGTACGAACGTCGTCCAGGTGCCTGGATGGTCTGACGGGTACGACGTCGTTCGATCGCGGATTTCGGGTCAGATAGGAGCGATCGGACTTTGCACGGTCACTGACACTCTGCCGCCGCCTCGCCCGAGATTGCTTAGAGGCCACGATTACGTGCCGAAGAGCAGAATCATTGGAAGCGTGGAGTGACGGCGATTTCGTGTTGGTCTCCATCCTGATCACTCGTATGATTATCCGGCCGAGTGTAGGGACGGTCAGACGGGTCACAAACTGCTTGTCGCGGGGCGCGATCCGTGCTGAGGGATTTTCCTAAACCGATTCCGAAAAGCGGACGTAGAGTCGAGCGAGCGTACCGCGAGTGTTTTTCACGCGTTCGTAATACCTTGTTTATGCGTCGCGAGCCGTCGGCACGGGAGGCCGACCCATTGTTCCACACTGTACTTTGACTCAACTGTACACAAACACACACAACGGTTCCTATGAGAATATATCACCTTTTGTTACTTTATCTGGGCTTCGAATATCTCATTTAACTCGTCCATACCTCGCCGCTTTCCAGTGCCTGGAGGCACGAATCCATTCCAGCTCGCGAACGTGCAAGCTTTGTAAGGAATTCGAGCGACCGCGACCCATGCGGGCCGCAACCATAGGCCGGCCAAGGGCGCAGTTTATGATTACGGTGCGGACGTGACTTCAGGCTATTTTTGAGATTTAGCGGAACTTTATGTTTTATGATGATTTATTAGAGACTTCATATTTTAGCTAAAGGTCTCAATAGCCGTTGACGTTCCGTAAGACATCTGCGGACCAAATGCGTAATGTTAAGGGCCCTAGGTAGGCGACGAGGATTCGGGGCGAGGGTACCCTAATAAACTGGTCGGTTTCCCTCACCCTGTCGCCTCTCGGAGGGCGTACTTTAGAATTAAGGCACCCGTGATTGGCTTCCGAAATGTAACCGCCTACACTGCAAAAACAGTTAAAAGTGTGGAGCGGAGAAGAAGCCAACGTTGTCGTTGCGCGCACGAGGGTAACCCCTAGTTCTTGTATTTTTCTGGAATAAACGAGTTTATGAAATCACATTATAAGATCCTCGACATCCTTACAGCTTCGAGAAATTAGGGTAGTAACCGGCCCTGCGAGACGGTAAGGGATAGTCTCGAGACGCGAAGTAGAGATACGGGTAACAGCGTATGCGAATAGAAAGGATAGGAAGGAAAGAACGGTAACAATAGTTGAAGCCATTTGCAATAACCCATATGATTTGTGGACCCCTAAGTATTCAATTATAGGCGGAATAATTACATAAATGTCGCACTGAAAACTGATGAATTCCCAGGAGCGAAAAAATGGTTATTTACCATGCGTATATCTCCGTAGAAAAATTTTTTTTTCAAAAATCTGACTTTGGCACATCATGCACGCACTATTAGGCTATAAAAAAATTATTTCTTTTTTTATAAAAATCGAAAATTTATAAAATGGATTTTTTGCCGCCTTGGCACCATTGTGCGACGCACAATGGGCAATTTGGGCGAAATCGGATTCAAAATCAAAGAACTTTCGATAGGAATGAGGTAGAGCGATGAAATTTTTTTTAAATTGAAGCTGAAACTTTGTAGAATATGTGAATCGCGTATTAAAAACGATGATCGTCTCGTATATCGGCTGAAACCCACACGATCTCCTTCTTGTAGATATCGCGGGAAACAAAAGCCGTCCCGATGGAAAGAGTGCACCTCCTTTTGGAGCGGTTCACAGTGTGTTTGGGGACAATCGCCGAAGTCCCGGAGGAAGAAAATGGAGAAATAGCCCACCGGACAGGTAGGAACAACTTTACTGATTGTATATCTATTGAATTCGTTTAAAAAGATACTACAGCGGTTAGGTGCTGCAGTGAAGTTTGCTGAATAACATTTATTGAAGTGGTACAATTATTACTCTCTACCGACATACGCTCACCCACGTGTTCTCTCTCTCTCTCTCTCTCTCTCTCTAGCCGCTCGCGTTCGGCAGTTTTTGCATCCCCACACATATGTTCATATAACATTTTTTTCTTACTTTTGCGTGTAGAACACGCTGGCAAAGTTTGGCCGGAAAAAACTAGGACACCCTGTAGGTGATAAGATTTAAAATTTAAATTTTAAAAGGATCTGAGGTCTACGTTCAACACTCGTCATAGTTTCTGTTTAGTTAATATTTTAACGTTTGTAAAAAGTTTACCGATTTTCATCTTGAAATCTTTTTTCAATTTGCAAATGTTGAAGTAGGTATGTAAATTCGGTGCATAACTGACACAAAAAACAATATTATTTTATACTTAATTAAGCATTAAAAGTTTCGTAATTAAACATTATATTAAAATTAATATAAACGATTAAAAGTGCCATTAAGAGCGATTAATTGCCATTTTTCACGATTTTCGACTAAAAATCGCACTTTTAATCGTTTATAACTCGTAAACGAAATAACCAATATCCATGAAATTTTCAGCATGAATATAATTTATACGAGTCAATAGAACACATTTTTTAAAGTTTCAATACAGGCTTAGATAAAAAAGCTGATAAAACCAACTTTTACTATTTCTTTTGCGATTCCGACCAATTCAAATTTTTTTCAAAAATTTTTGACACCTCGTCTAATAAACTAATCCTTCTAACTTCTCAAAAACATTCAAGTCATTTGATCCAATTTTTAAAAAGTTATGCTGTTTCAAATAGTGTGTAATTAGTTTTGCTCTTTACTGTACATTAAATCAAGAGTTAGCCGACTATTTAGGTAAATGAAGATTATTAATGAAAAGTGACACATATTTAATTACAATATAATAAATAATTTAATGAAACCAAATAAAACTATATCTGAAAAATCAATAACATAAAAACAAATAAACATAAAATAAAAACATAAAAGACCCGATGAAACTTAAACTATCTCCCCTCCCCCCTCCTTTCACACACACATTTACACCTATGACCCCCCTTCCCTAACCAATGGGCCCCTCTTCCGGTCGCTCCCCGTTCACCCCTGTCCTTCATTTGTCCCATCCCTCCATTCTTTCACCCTCCTCATCCACTTCTCTCCCCCCCCCCATCATCCAACACCACCCACATCCTCTCTAGCCATCCTCGTTCCTCATCCATCCTCAGACATTCTTCCCACACATGCTCCCATGTCTCACTCGCCCATCCACACATTCTACATTCTCTCTCCTCTTCATTCAACCAATATCTCCCCTCCCTCATGCCATTTCCTAACCTAAACCTTGCGAACCTCTGCCACCTACTCTCCTCCCATCCTTTCTTCAAATAACCCGGCAAACCCTCCCCCCCCCCCTTTACCATTCCATACCATCTATTGTATCTCGAGTTCCTCATCCTCTCCCGCCTTTCCACCCTCTGCCTTTCCTTCTCCCTTTTTACCAGCTCCCCACTTATCTCCTCTCTCTTCTCTTCTATCATTTCCTCCACCTCCTGTACTGTCCAGCCCTTCTCCTCAAAAAAGTCTCGTCTCTCCTTCTCCCACCCTTCTCCTACTACCCCCTCCTATCCCTCCCTCTCATCTCTTCCCAGCACAATCTCGCTAATTCCCCTCCTTTGCCCCCTCTTAACTTCTTTTCATATCCCCATGCCCTTAACCCCGCCCTTCCCCTCAATAGCTCTCTCTGCAGTTCTTTTCTAACCATGTACCCTGATGTACACCTTTCTACACCTAACACCCACTTCAGGTACCTCTCCTGCATCCTTTCCATACCCTCCCTTTCCTTCCACCCCCATATTTCCACTCCATAGCTCATCACCGGCCATACTAATTTGTCGAAAAGCCAAATCCTCCTACCTCAGTCCTTTCCAAATCTCCTCTTCCCTATTCCCCACACATGTCCCATCACTGCCGCTACCTTCCTTATCCTTTCTGCCACTTGCTCTTCCTGACCACCATCCCTCTTTATTACATAACCGAGGTATCTATACTGACTGACTTCCTCTAGTACCTTACCTTTCCACCTCCACGTTACCTTCTTCCACCTTCCCCCTCCCCTCCTACACCTCATCATCTTTGACTTTTCTGCATTAAGCTGTAGTCTCTTCTTATCCAAATAACGCTCTAGCACCCCTATCATCCCTGTCATCCCTTCCTCCTCCTCCGCCAGCATCGCTATATCATCCGCGCACGCTAATGTGTATATTCTCCTTCCTCCCACTTTTACCCCCCCATCCCCCCCTATCCAGTACCTCGTCTATGTCCGCCAATAATAACATGAACAGCATAGGGCTCAGCGGGCACCCCTGCCTCACTCCTCTTGCTGTCCAAAACATTTCCCCTTCCTCGTCCCCTACTCTCACCTTGCCTCTCGTTTCCCTTAGAATCTCCTCACATCTCCCTACCAATCCTTCCCTCACCCCCTTTTTTCTCATCTCCCCCACCAATATATCCCTGTCCACTGAATCAAACGCCGCTTTCAAATCCACAAACATCACAACCAACCTACTCTGCTTCCTCCTCACCTGCCTATTCACTATATGATTGAGCACAAATACGTTATCCACACATCCCAATCCTTTCCTGAAGCCCGTCTGGCTATCTGGCAGTATCCCCTCCCCCCCCACTTCTTTTCTTATCCTCTCCGCCAAAACCGCTGCATATACCTTGTACGCCGTTTGTGTTGACGTTACCCCTCTGTAATCTCCCACCTTTCTACTTTCCCTTTTCTTTGGTATTGGTATTACTACACCCTCCGTCCAGTCATCCGGCCATCCTTCCCCCCTCCATACCTTATTGCACACCCTCCACAGCCACTCCTCCACTTCTTCCCCTCCATATTTCCACACCTCGTTCGGTATCCCATCCCCCCTGCCGCTTTTCCCTCTTTCAAACCTTTTACTACCCTGCTGATCTCTCCCCTTTCTATTTCCTCTTCTTCATCCTCCTCTCTCCTTTTTGTCTCTCCCTTCCTCACCTTCCACTCTACCCCCCCTCAATAGCTGCCTAAAATGTTTATCCCACTCTTCCATCCTTATTCTCTCATCCACCCGTGACCCTTTCCTCCTTTCCTTCCTTATCAGCTGCCATATCTGACTTTCCGTTTTTATCCCCTCTACCTCTCTTTCCGATTTTTCCCTCTCCTTTTGTTCACGCGAATGGAACAATTAATTAATTATAGAATTTAGAATGTACTAGTTAATGTTGGACGCCGAATCCGTAATAAAGATTACTTTATTTCAATTGGCCTAATCGCTTTGCCGCACTTACGAATACAAGAGACGATGTTCACGAAAGAATATTGGAGACAATGTTCGAGAAAGAAGGCTGGATACAAGAGAGAGAGAGAGACGGCCATGCGGCTGCGCTATTTATTGACTGACGAGCTGGTAAAAAACGACTTCCTTGTCGAAAGATCTAGATCGTCCGTCAGCCAATAATTAGATCGATCGGCAGGATGCGCGGCCGTCAGTTATCGCAATTGGTCGCGGCACAGCGCTCGCCACTGGTACGCGCGGCGGCTGCTGTTTTGGCGCGCGTCTTGAACAGTTTAGATTTTCGGTAAGTCAACGAGGTTTCCAAGAAAGACGCGTACCCGCTCCCGATTATGTCAAGCATTCTCGATAAATTACGAGCCGCGCGATACATTTCCACCCTCGATTTGAGCCAGGCGTACTTCCAGATCCCGCTCGAAAACGCAAGTAAACCGATTACCGCATTTACCGTTCCGGGTAAAGGGTTATTCCAATTCAAAAGGATGCCGTACGGGCTCACGGGAGCTCCCGCGACGTTTCAACGGTTATTAGATCGACTTATCGGTCCGGAAATGGAGCCGAATGCATTCGCGTATTTGGACGATATTATTATCGCGACCACGACCTTCGAAGATCATCTCGCGTGGCTCGCGAAGATTTTCGAACGGATTAAATCCGCGGGATTGCTCGTAAACCCGGAAAAATGCAAATTTTGTCGGGAAGAGGTACGTTATCTCGGGTTCGTGGTGAGTAGGGAGGGGTTGAAAGTCGACGTCGAAAAGGTCGCGCCGGTCCTGTCCTTTCCCGCCCCGCGGAATATACGACAACTGCGGCGATTTCTCGGCATGGCTTCGTGGTATCGAAGATTCATCCCGGACTTCGCTACAGTCGCGGAGCCGCTAAACATCCTGCTTCGGAAAGGACAGGCGTGGAGATGGGAAAACGGCCAACAATCCGCCTTCGAAAAAGTTCGAGAATTAATCGCGACTGCCCCGACCCTTGCTTGCCCACATTTCGATATTCCGTTCGTCCTCCAGACCGATGCGAGCACCGTAGGGCTGGGGGCCGTCCTGGCCCAGGAAATCGAGGGGGTGGAAAGGGTTATCGCGTTCGCGAGCCGAGCTTTAACCGAGGCCGAGCGAAAATACTCCGGTACCGAATTGGAATGCCTCGCGATCGTCTGGGCCGTACAGAAGTTCCGTCCATAGTTAGAAGGTTACCACTTCACGGTAATTACCGACCACCATAGTCTACGTTGGTTGCGGACCCTGAAGAATCCTTCGGGGAGGCTGGCGCGCTGGGCATTGCAATTGTTGGAGTACGATTTCGCGATCGCGTATCGACAGGGCGCACTAAACCACGTGCCGGATGCACTTTCGCGTATGTACGAGGTCGTGACTGAGGGGGAAGGGGAATTACCGATCGTCGCCGCGGCTAAAGTGGGATGGTACGAAGAAAAATTTCGCGCGGTAGAGGGCGACCCGAAGGGGCACCCCGGGTGGGCGATCCGAGAGGGGCAACTATATTACCGAAGAAACGATCCCTTGATCACCGAAATGCTCGGAAGCGATCTCGACGAGTGGAAGCTCGTAATACCCGAGGACCGCGTTACCGAAATTTTGCGAGAGGCTCACGACGAGGAGCAAGCGGGTCACTTGGGAGTCGAGAAAACTTACTGTGGTGTATTTAGGATCAGGTTAGGTGGCCTGCCGCGACGTGCGAGTATAATGTGATATTTATTGAAATTAACACAAGTTACTTATAAAAGGTATTTTCACCTGCCGGCCATGTGGTCTCGGCCTTGCCCGAATAGCGACTAATTACGCACACACAATACGTGCGCGACTAGCGTGCGCAGTCGAGACCACATGGCCGGCAGGTGAAAATACCTTTTATAAGTAACTTGTGTTAATTTCAATAAATATCACATTATACTCGCACGTCGCGGCAGGCCACCTAACCTGATCCTAAATACACCACAATGGCGACGAGGATGCACGAGATAATCACGGATCAACGTGTTCAAAATTAGTCAGGTTAGAAATCTGCCACGTGGGCGTGGCAGCAAGGTGTCGCGTAATACAGCGAGAACGCGAGTAGGAAGGTGCTCGCACGAGTAAAGAAAGTGTATTTTGTATCACTTTAAAGCATAAGTGTTAATGCCGAATAAAGGAACCTTAAGCTGGGTGCAAACGCTAAACAAGAAACAGTTGTTAACTGAACTGCAAGAACGTAACGTTCAAGTTGAGGAAGGTGAAAATTTCAATACGTTACGAGAAAAATTACGAGAATTGATCAGAAAGAAAATTGGAATTAGTAAAGAATTGAGTGCTAAAAGTACGCTAGAGGAAAGTGAAATGACTGACGGTATAAAAGTAGAATTCCGCCTGCATAAGGACGAATGGGAGACGTTTACGGAACAATTAGAACAGTTATTCATAGCACGCGACACAAAGCCTGAAAAGAAGGCGGCGCAGTTGTTGGTGCGTGTGGACACGGAAGCGTTCAAGCTCATCAAACAGCTGGTCGCTCCGGCTAAAATAAACACAAAAAGTTATGATCAAATAGTTGAGATCATGAACGAGCACTCAAATCCAAAACCGTCCGAAGTTATGGAATGATTCAATTTTAATCAAGCCAAGCAAGCTGAAACGGAAACGGTAGCGGAATTTGCAGCGAGATTGAAAAAATTAGCACTAAACTGCAACTTTAAAGAAATCGAAGTCGCACTAAGGGATCAGTTCGTATGTGGCTTAAGAGATCACGAAACAAAAGTTGAGCTATTCAAGAAAAGTTCACTGACGTTTAACGAAGCCTACAAAGAAGCAACGTCACATGAATCAGCAGAGAAAAACGCAACGAGTTCTCTTAACACGGGAAAACCTTGTGGATCAAAGAAGGAAGAAATATTTGCTATGAGCAATGCAAATAAAAAGCATTGGCGAAAACAATACTCGGAGAATCCGCAGCCTCCAAAAAACTACCAATACGGCAAGGGTAAAATGACGTGTTACTGTTGTGGTAAACCAAATCACACAGCGAACGTATGCAGATTCAAGGAATATACGTGTCACGGCTGTAAGAAGAAAGGTCACTTGCAGGTAGCTTGTCGAAGCAAAGGGTTCAACGGTGAGCAGAAACAACAGCGTGTCCAGCTGATCCAGCGTCATGGCAACGCAGAGGCAGCAGGCGACACGGGAAATTGCAGTATGCCTTACGCTGGAAGGGTTGTAAGGAAACTACATGAAGAAGATTTCTTGTGTTTGAAAGTTAGTGAAGTGAATAATAAAGCAGAGCAAGTGTCAAAGCAAAGGTGTTCAAGTGATTGCGAAGGCAACCCGATGTATGAGTATGTAATAATCAATGGTATTAACATAAAAATGGAAATAGATACGGGTACTTATGCAACTGTAATTTCTAATTTATACTATGTAAATTATCTTAGAAATTGCAAAATGAAAAAAACAGAACGGAAATTGAAAACTTATGATGAGCAAATTTTGAAACCGATAGGAAAATTAACGAATTTGATTGTCGAATTTAAAAATGAGAAACGCATGTTAGAATGTTTTGTATTACCTGGTTCAGGTCCGGCGTTAATTGGTAGGGAATGGTTAGCAGCGTTCGGATTATGGCCGTTGCAAATAGGCGACACAGGTGTGAGCGTGATAAATAAATTAAATATCGAAAATTTAGCTGATGTATTGAGCGAAAAATACAGTGAATTGTTTAGCGAAACGCCCGGGTTGTATAACAAGAGTGAATCTAAAATTCACCTTAAAGAGAATGCAAGACCAATAGCGTTAAAATGTAGAAGTATAGCACATGCGTTAAAACCGCTGGTTGAAAAAGAGTTAGATAGACTAGTGAATTTGGGACACTTAAAGACAGTCGACGTAAGCGAATAGGCAACGCCGATTGTTCCCGTCTTTAAAAGCAATGGTAATGGTGGATTTTAAAATGACACTTAATCAATTTATAATAATTGATAAATATCCATTGCATACTATAGACGATATCTCTACTGTTTTGCAAGGTGGGAACGCTTTTTCAGAATTAGATTTAACGCATATGTATATGCAATTTCCAGTAGATGAAAAAAGTTCCAAGTTGCTCACGATTGTAACACACAAGGGATTGTTCAGGTATACTAAAATACCTGAAGGTGTTTCTCCTGCACCTGCAGACATGCAGAGGAAGATGGACGAATGTCTAAGGGGTATTGATGGTGCGATATCGTATCTCGACAACATTTATATTACGGGAAAAACGGATGAAGAGCATTTAAATAATCTGCATAAAGTATGTAGCAGACTGCAAGAATGTGGGTTGAGGCTAAATAAAGAAAAATGTCACTTTATGAAAAAGAAACTAGAAATTCTAGGTTACGTTATCGATAAGGATGGGTTGCATAAAGCAAAAACTAAAGTAAATGCAATGATAAATGCTCCTCAGCCGAAAAATAGTAAAGAATTAGCATCATTTTTAGGGCTAGTTAACTTTTACGCTAGATTTTTAGAAAACAGGTCAGACAATTTGAAACCTCTTTATGATCTGGTTAACAAAGAAAAATACGAATGGGATGAAAACTGCACAAAAGCGTTTGAATGGGTGAAAAAAGAATTATTCTCACCAAAAGTACTAGTCAACTATAACCCAAATGAGAAAGTAGTTCTGGCATGCGACGCGTCAGATTATGGCTTATCTGCTATTTTATCCCATAGGTATAAAAACGGTGAAGAAAAACCAATCGCGTATACATCGAAAAAGATAGCGAAAGATGAACTGAATAGGAAAATCTTAGATAAAGAGGCTATGGCTATAATATTTGGTTTTAAAAGATTTTACCAATTTGTATTTGGGAAAGTTATTATACTAAAAACCGATAATAAAGCTTTACAATTGATATTGGGACCACGAAAGGGCATCCCGCAAACGGCGGACAATAGATTTCAGAGATGGACATACTACTTGTCCGGATTCAGATATGAAATAGAGCACATAAAATCGGAGGCTAATGCAAACTGTGACGCACTTTCGAGGTTACCAATAGAAGACGAAACAGAACTGATTGATACAAACTTCCCTCAGGTAAACTTCTTCGAGGAGGGAATCATCTCATATAACTACAAAACATTAGCAGAAGAAAGTAGAAAAGATGAATTGGTATCGAATGCCATTAGGTACGTCTTAGGAACTTGGCCAAAAGACACTAGCAAAATGTCAAACGAAATGAAAATCCTATTTAATAAAAGGTTAGAACTAACGGTCGAAAAAGGTTGCCTATTTTGGGGGTTAAGAGCAGTCATCCCAGAGAGCATGAAAAATCTAATCTTAAGTGAACTGCATGCGACGCACTTAAGCATCGTAAAAATTAAAATGTTTGCTCGCTCATACGTCTGGTGGCCAAACATTGATCGCGATATTGAGAGCATGATTAATGATTGTAAAATTTGTTTAATTCAAAGAAACAGACCTTCACATACTCCGTTAACAACATGGCCATATCCAGACAAAGTATGGGGAAGAATTCATTGCGATTTTGCGGAATTGTTCGGTACAATGTACTTGATTGTGGTGGATGCACATTCAAAGTGGCCAGAAATAATTAACTTTAATAATAATACAAAAGCATATAGGCTTATAGAAGAGTTTAAGAAATTGTTCGCAAGGTACGGGTTACCATTTCACTGTGTTACAGACGGGGGGCCGCAATTTCGAAGTGAAGAATTTCACAGTTTTCTGGTCACACATGGCGTAAAGCATTCACTTAGTCCGCCATACCACCCAGCTACAAATGGAGCTGCGGAAAATCTGGTCCAAATCTTCAAAGATAAAGTCAAGAAAATCGTAAAAGGGGGAGAGGGTGTGAATAACGCGGTCAACATGTTCCTTTTTGATTACAGAAGCATTGAGCACTGTACGACTCGTAGAAGTCCGGCATATTTAATGTATAAACGCGAGCTCCGCACGAGATTTGACCTTTTACGCCCTAACGTAAACGAAACTGTAGAAATAAAACAACGGGCCCAGATTGTTGCAAGGCCAGGTAAACGGAATGTTGATCAAATAGGAGATAAAAGCGTATTCGATGATTATGGCGTAAGGTCAGGGAAGCGAACGGAGGGTGAGATCGTTCGCCAAAGCTCCCCATCGACGTTTATCATAAAAGACGATAATAGGGTGTTGCGAAAGCGCCACGTAGATCAAGTGTTGAAACGTAAGAAGGCGCAGGTGCAGGTTAGGCGCTCTCCACGCCTGCATTAAACCGAAAATTAAAAAGAAGCGAGAGAGTTGTCGTATACGTAATGTGTGCCGTATGCGTGAGTGGTGCGAGCGACTGCGCACGCTAGTCGCGCACGTATTGTGTGTGCGTAATTAGTCGCTATTCGGGCAAGGCCGAGACCACATGGCCGGCAGGTGAAAATACCTTTTATAAGTAACTTGTGTTAATTTCAATAAATATCACATTATACTCGCACGTCGCGGCAGGCCACCTAACCTGATCCTAAATACACCACACTTACCATCGGATCGCGACCCGATATTTTTGGCAGGGCATGTTCCGTACCGTGGTGAAGTACGTGCGACGTTGTCCCACATGCCAGTTGACGAAGGTGGAACAAAAACTCCCCTCCGGGCTGATGGGACGACGTCGTGTCGAGGCCCCGTGGGTGGTAATTGCCGCCGATATTATGGGCCCGCTTCCTCCGAGTAAAGCCGGACATCAATACCTCCTGGTGGTGCAGGATTTATTTACAAAATGGATTCAATGTTGTCCCCTCCGGCGCGCCACCGGGTTAAAAATTTCCGAGGCCCTCGAGAACCACGTATTTTCGCGGTGGGGTACCCCCGAGGTGATCCTTACCGATAACGGGACCGAGTTCGTGAATAAGGCGATACACGAATTAGCGAAAACCTACGGTATCACGATTTCAACCACGCTCCCGTACCACCCGCAGGCGAATCCCGTAGAACGAGTCAATCGCGTATTAAAAACGATGATAGTATCGTCTATCGGCCGCGATCATCGCGACTGGGATGCGAATCTCCCGAGCTTCCGCTTCGCGTACAATACCGCGTACCATACCGCACTCCAATCCTCCCCCGCGTTTTTGAACTTCGGACGGGAACCAAGGCCGAAACTATGCCGACGAGGAGACGGAGAACCGACGGCTGATACGGAACTCGCCAATACGGGCGACTGGAAAAATCGCGTCTCGCGTCTATCAACCTTGCGACACTGGGTGGGGGAAAATCTCGACAGGGCGTACGAATCGCAGGCGAAGTATTATAACCTTCGCCGGAGAGAGGTACAATTCGCGGTCGGTGACTTGGTCTTGCGACGCCAACGCGTTCTATCGTCCGCCGCCCAGAATATCGCCGCGAAGCTGTGCCCCAAATATAGCGGGCCCTTCCGCGTACGCGAGAAACTCTCGTCGGTGGTCTATCGCCTGACCACCTTAGACGGGAAAGAGGTCGGAAAGGCCCACGTCGCCGACCTCCAGACGTACACACCACCGAGTAACGGACTCGCGTGATAAGGAACCCTACATGTACACCATCCCACAGATGTCCCGAGATATCGAAGAGGCGCGGGAGAGACGTAGGCGCCTGGCGCGGGAGATGGAAACCATGACGAATCATCTCGCCGCGGTGGCCAACCACCAAACTCACCTGGCCAAGGAGATGAAAGAACTTGACGAGCTGCTCCTGACGCAGCCGGAGACGACCTCCGACCACAGCCAAAATACCGCCAGGCCAGAGGTGCCCGTAGGGGACCTCTTAGGGCCTATCGAGGGGGTGACCCCCCTCCTGCCGATGCCGCTGCGACCCACGCCGAGGACCGTACCGAAGCCGGCCCAGCCGACGGACCCGGAGGTACGCCCGGCCGAGCCGCCGTCGACCACTCGCGCTGCGGCCAAGGTGCCATGCGCCGCCATCCCGCCCGCTCGTCGCCGGCCGAGGAACGCAAGACACGACAAGTGGGAGAGGTACTGGCGGCAGACGAAGGACGAGCCCCAAACCCCACCGGTGCGACCCAACGAGTGTTGGAACTGCGGCCAAGTCGGGCACAGAAGGGACAAGTGTCCCAAGCCGCCCGCGCCGCACTGCTACCGGTGCGGCCGGCAGGGGTGCTCGGTGCGCACCTGTCCGACGTGTGGCCCGTCGTGGGAAGCTGAAACCCACCCCGCCACCCGGTAGGGATAGGCAGACGACCGCCAGGGTGATCCCGACGCCGCCAATGCGAAGGCACTAACCTCCCGTACCCACCAGGGAAAAGATCCCGAAACGAGATTATATATTTTATTTTGTGTTGTTTTTTTTCTTTATTGATTAAATTATTATCGCCTTGAGACCACTCAAGATGTTCCGGGCCCCCACCAAGAGGGGCCAAGTGTACCGACCCTCACCCAGGGAAAAATAAAATACCGTCTGAACTACTTCGTTAATGTCATTTAGGCCACCTGGTCCCGTTGGTTTCCTCCCCAGCATCTGGTTATTCGTTTCTCGAGTCCGAGTGTTCGTCCGCCGGTGAAGGCTCCACAAGTGTAAAGGGAGACTTCCGAAGGGAACCGCGCCAGAACCAATCGAGCGAGGGGTCACGAAGGGGAAATGCCGTAGCAGTCCGGTCCGGTTTATAGGAAGAAGATCTTTATTGTTTGACGGTTTTACAAATTCTGGTGTTACGCTGTTCACGCTCAAACATCAGGTTGTTATAAACAAATCGATCGTCGGCTTGTGTTTGGGAATGGGTGGCTGGGACAGCCTTATCGGAAGGCTTGGAAAGTCGAGGCGGATGGTCGGAAACGAATAGGGCGAAAACTCCGTGCGCGACGATACGACACGTGCGGAAAGGTAGAAGGGAGCACGTGGTCGGTTAGTTTGTACGAGAATTCATGTAGCACTTTGGTGAATCACTTTGTATTTGATAACCACAATGTACACCGTCGAAAATAAAGGACACGTATGATCGACTTGGCTTAGCCTTTGATTTACGCGCAATGCGGTACAGCAAGACTGGTAAAACGACGGAATCGGTTCTCGAGAAGCGTGGTTGTGCGCCGACGGTTGGCGGAAAAAAGAAGGCCGATTCCGGGAATCGCTCGCGGATGTCGTCACTCGCGAGTGCGACGATTGGCTAGTGTGCCGTGGGCTTATTTGCAGAGACGGACGTGCTCGGGAGCTAATTAGCGCTGCGCCTGAGCGCGCGCGGTTTTAAATAGTGCAAAGTCGCAGGATCGGCCTGCTGCCCGTATTGCTCGGAGCAACTCGTCGCCGATTCCCGAACAGCTTGTAATGACAACCGGTTACCAGTGAAACGAGCAGACGAGACAAACGGATGACTGTCAGATCGTCCCAGCTGACTGCCGACGATCGATCGTCACCAACATTAATGTATATATATGTAACAAACTCCTACAGGTTAGGGGGGGGGGGAGTTGTGACGTTGCACAAATCGCGTCGCCCCTTTGGCGCCCCAAACAACCGAACGAAGGGACCGGACTGCCCAAAAACAACGTTATCGCGAATAGAACCACGGCTCGATAGGTTAGGAAGCGCTCCCCGAGGAACTCCCGAATCGACAGGAAACTCGCATTTTCACACCTTTCGCGCGCCGAGCCCGGCAAGTTTCAGGTAGGCGAACGGCACCCCGGTATCCAGCCGACCTGAGGAAAGGGCACAGCGCTTCGCGGGACCACCTACGCCAAACCCTGGCCAATACGAAAATCCGGTGCACCGGTAATGTCGAGGAATGGGCGACGCCACACACGGGCCAGACAACCCGGAGGTGACGAAGCAGGACGAAGGCCCCTGTCGACCAACCGACAACACATTTCGCGGTCCTGCCGCCGCCTCACCTAGCCATTTTCAAGGGGCCTCGGCGAGGGTGGTGTAGGCGTCCCCCCCTCCTCCATACCGGGGGAGATCGCGGATCTACCCCGAGTTCCAATTTTGGGATGATTTTCGCGTAAGGTCTGGGGCCCAAGGACCCGACGTAGGCACGATCCTGCGGGTTACGAATTTCGCGCCAGTCGCGCGCCCTATTAGAGGAAAAGCCGGACTAGGGCACGAAGTGGGGATACGAGGACCCTGTCGTAACGCGAACGGACCCGGACGAATTACTGTCGCGGTGACTTCCGTACCGAGTCACACCCGGAAAATACCGAGCCAGCGCAGACCGCCGTGTAGTTTGTGATACCGCATTATTAATACCGATTGCCGTAAACGCGAAGTGCGTGCACTCTACTACCGAGCTGCAGCGGTCCCAGGATCTCGATCCCGTCACGAGTCGAGCGTAGAAAACAGGAGACCATCCCGAGCGAGACGGACAGAACCGCGACCGAAGGCGGAATTATATCGAGAGGAACGGTGAGTCCCCTCAGTGACCGTATTCGTTTGTTTTTCGCGAGTTGGTTCGCCAGGCTCTACCGGGGAACCGACGAGGTCGGCCGACGACGATTCCGTGCCCTCGCGAGAACGCGAGCTCGCGGATCGCCCGTCGGGCGCGTAATATCGCGTCTCGTTCCCCGAGTTTTCGCGTGCCGGGGCGCTTCTCGCCTCGGACATTCCGCTCGTACCGAATTCACCGGTACCTTGAGCCGCGGCACCGAGTTCCCGGAAAAATATCGTGCGGAAGTCTTCCTCGGAGGAGCTGCCGCCGTTACCGTTTGCAACTATCCGTTCGTTACGGTACTTCTCGCGTTATTCCTATCGAGCCGTCGCGTAGCCTATCGCGAAGTTTTCGCCGAGCGTTCGCCGTCCGTCGGAACCGAAACCGCGCCGCGACAGTCATACCGTAATCGCGCCGACCACCTGCGTGCCGCGAACCCCTCGCTTCGGCGAGGGGCTATTCTCGTGCCGATCTACCGCACCCCCGCGGCGTATTTTACCGATCGACAACAGCGCGTTGGGAACCCTCCACCTTATCGCAAACTTTGTACTAAGAGCGCGGGCTCTCGGGTGCGGCCACGTGGCCGCGGCTTTGTAAGATCCGACGCCAATAAAATTGTAGAGCCAGGCCCGACTATAGATCTTTTCACCTGCGCGATCCGCCCTGCCGTGAGGGCTGTCCTCGCTCCCTTCCGTGTCCGAACCCCCGACCCTTTTCGCGCCTCTCGACATTCTCGCGGTTCCCGAAGGTTCACCTCCCGCCCCCAGCTTCGGCTAAGGGCGGACTTCGTCCGCGTTTCGCGTGGCACCCTTCCGGTGCCTGGCGCCCGAGCAGCAGGCTCTTTTCGATTTCCGAGAACCTTCGGGAATCTATTAGTACCGGGAGGACCGCGTATTCACGGCTGTACGCGGCCCGGCCTCTGAGCCCATAAATTCCCGGAGTGGATCCCGCCCCCGCCTTCCCACGCGGCGAGTGGAGGTCCACGTTACAAGAAATAAAACGATTTATTCGTTCGTGCGACAGTTGTCAAAATAAAAAATTGGTACGTTCTAAAACACGCGAGCCCATGTTAATAACGGATACTTCCGCAGAACCTTTTGAGAGGGTAGCGTTAGATACAGTAGGACCATTACCGACAACTCCCAACGGAAATAGGCATATATTAACGATGCAAGATAATTTAACAAAATACTGCATAGCAGTTCCCGTTCCTGACATAAGAGCCGAGACAATCGCGCACGCTTTAACGACCCATTTGATATTACAATATGGTACTCCTCGGGCAATATTAACAGACAGAGGTACAACTTTTCTAAATAAAGTTATTCAAAAATTGACAAAGGTTTTCAAAATGCGACATTTTATGACATCTGGTTATAGACTACAAACAAATGGATCATTGGAAAGAAGTCATATAGTGTTAACGGAATATATCAGCCATTATGTAGATAGATATGACGATTGGGATAGGCTAGTACCGTTCGCAATGTTTTCATATAACACTTCGGTACACGAAACAACCAACTTCACACCTTATGAATTGGTGTTCGGAAAAGTTGCTCGTTGTCCAAGTTCGTTCCCGGGGAACGAAAATTTACCCACATACATACTCGTACGGCATGGAAAGCGCCGTGTGTCCACATACGTACATAGTTGTACTTCTTAGGACAATTTGCGGATTATGGAGGTGGATCTGAGGTTAAGACTCCGTAGATTCGCGATAAGATAGAGCGACCACGTTACCGACAAGAATAAGCGAAAAATCGTTTTTCCTGGCTCCGAGTTTTCTGACTCCGCAAAAGTCACGAGACTACCCTTAGCTCCTAGATCGGATGACGCACATCGTCCCGTTCCACCGCTTCGATGAATAGTCGAATCGATTTCTCGATTGTTTGCGGAAGGGGAATCATACGGCAAATGATCAATTAAGCGGAGCCCGAGGCGTGCCAGGTTTTTAATTAACCGACCGTTATCACTTCAAGAATTAAAATATACGTGCTCGCAGCTGTGCGCGCGCTTTTGTTCTCTTTGCAAATGTCCCCGGTACGAAACAAATGAAACAATGAGATTTCCATAAAATTACTCGTGTGCACGGTGTACGCAAAGTGCTCGTAATCCGGCCGCGGCGCTTCTCTTCCGCAGTATTGACAAACGTGATAATAATGTGCTCGCTGATGCGGGACAGACACGTGCACCCTTCCTCCGAAACGAAGTTTATTCTTCCATTCTATTATGTTTTTTTACATTTTCATTACAGGCTGAAATGCGTTTTGTTTGAAATAACAACTGATAAAATTGTTTCTGTGCCTTTGAAAGGCAAAGGTTCTACTGCAATCGTACCGCACTTCTGCAATAATATCCATCGAGTTGAGGATTGATGGAATAGTTTGCGAACAATGCATCAACCGGGGAAGCATAAAAGCAATGACCGTGGTTACAGTTCTACGTAGCCAGAGAGAAATTTCATTGTCCGGATAACGGTGCAAAAGCCCTTTGATGGTTAGCAAAACCACGAACATGCAAAGCTGGTATTTATATTTGGATGTTTACGGTCGGATAATATTGCCTGGGCTAACAGATCTCTCTGTGAAACGAACGTTGCAGGGGCTATTACATGAAGCTGCAACGTTTCCGAACGCACTGTATCCAGTTTTATCATCCATTTCTGCTTATTTTTCGTTGATTGATTAACTACAACTGAACCGAAAAATATACAATTTTTCCGATTTTAAATAACTACAACGACTTACAGTCATATTCGGGCACTTTCAAAATCAATTTCCTTAAAGTCAGTTGATTTTTACAGAAAAAGTAAACGAATACTCGATCGATGTCAATTATGAATTATTTACTATTCCTCGTATCGAATAGGGCTGTTACTTTTCCGAAGCTTCGACACTTCGAAGCTTCGAAGGATTCGAAGGAACGAAGGGACCTTCGAAGGTGATGAAAATCGAAGGTTCGACACTTCGAAACTTCGAACCTTCGATTCGTTTCCAGTTAACGGATAAAAGGAATAAATTTTCATAATTTGTTTCTATATTCATTATTTGAATTGTTATTTCACTTATTTATTGTTAAAATAATGGTTTAAATGAATAAATTTTCAAATTTTGTTTCTATATTCATTATTTGAATTGTTATTTCACTTATTTATTGTTAAAATAATGGTTTAAATGAATAAATTTTCAAATTTTGTTTCTACATACATTATGTGAATTATTTCAATATTTCATTGTTAAAATAATTATTTAAAGAATGTACAAGTATTTACATAATGAATATAGAAACACATTTCTATAGATTATAAAAATTTCCGTAGATTATAAATTTTTATACTCTATAGAAATGTATTCCTATATTAATTATGTAAATACGTGTACATTGTCTAAACAGTTATTTGAACAATAAATTATTGAAATAATTCAAATAATGAATATAGAAACATATTGTGAAAATTTATTTATTCAATAAGTTATTTTAACAATAAATAATTGAAATAACAATTCAAATAATGAATATAGAAGCAAATTGTAAAAATTTATTTATTTAAACAATTATTTTATCAGTGAACTATCGAAATGATAAATCAAATAATAAATATATTATCTTAACAATAAATTATTGAAATAATTCAGATGGTGAATATAGAAACAAATTATGAAAATTTATTCCTTTTATCCGTTAACTGGAAACGAATCGAAGGTTCGAAGTTTCGAAGTGTCGAAGGATCGAAGGTTCGATATTCGAAGCTTCGAAGCTTCGAAATCTTCGACCTTCGAAGCAAAGTAACAGCCCTAGTATCGAACGCGTAACACTGTAACACAGTGTTTAAATTTTCACTCCGCGCCGAGAAATTTTAATTTGTAATTAAGTTTCTACTTGCTTAACTGCCTAACATAAACTCGACGAAAATTGTTGTGCCCAGAGCCTCCAAGAGAGTGTTATTATTTTTCACAAATTCAGTCTCCCGTTGCCTACAGAAATTTTCAATAACGAACATGGGAACAAGATAAATAGAGTATTTGATTTAAAAAAAATTTCTTTTTTGCAGTGATGTAACCTTTCATTACTCGCGTATGGCAGTTACAATCTCAAAACTTTAAATTTAGCGTTTCAAGCATCAACGAACGTGTCGTGTACGCTGGCAAACATTTATTCCGCGTTAAGTGACATAGAGAGTTCCATGTAAACAGTTTCGTAGAAAGTGGAGTACTGATTGACGGAGTGGAGTTAATAATTATTTCGGAGCAGCAGGATGCTAAATGTTAAATTCTGTTCAAATGGTCTTCGAAACATTTCGGGATTTCCGCACACGTACTAGCGAGAACTTAACCATCGTTTTCGCGCCGAGCTAGCGATTCCAAGCTATTGTTCAGCGAAACAATATGGCAGACATTGAACGTGCCAGAAATTCAGTGTGAACGTCTGGAACACTCGTGGAAATCGTCGTACTGTGTTAAAAGTTACGTATAGTTTGTTTTAATCAGACTGAGGTAGTCTAACCGGTGGATGAAATTATTTTAATAACACTAACTGTACAGAAGACATATGCACTCATTTTCTAAACATGAAAGTATATTTTTATTTCAATGTTATATTAGTAAATGGGATGACATTCCGGATAAAAATAATCTGATATTATTGAGGACTTTATCAACGAAGATTTTTATGTTTTTGTGGTAGGCCAGCCACTTTTTCAGTTGAATGTACCCAGCATGAAGAGGAACGGGAACCCTACAGGGATGAATAATGACACTCGACCATTTCAACCCTCGACGGTAAATCATGAAGGGCAAAGCCACTCGAAAAAGTATTTTCGACGGGCACCCCTAAATATCCGCAACAAAGGGTCTAGTTCGAGTTGTGTAAATAATTTCAATCCTGTCATTTTTATAAGGCAACATTATTATTAGAAATTGTAATTTTGCTTCCAACTTCACCTATTCGTGTTTATTATGAATTTATAAAACCCACGGTCTACTAATTATTCACCTAAAACGTTTCTCTTGTTAATTGTTTTACATAAAGCACCGTTGCTCCATGGAATATATTCCCCAAGCAGGGCCTAATAAGAAACTGATCTAACAGAATCGACACCCTGCTTCGTTTGATGTTTGAGGTGAAATTTTTTAGGGATATATCATTTATAATGAAGGAAAAAGTGAAATAGTTAGTTAGAATTAATTGTTTAAACAAAATAAAATTTTTAAATAATTTCTTTATGTGGACTAACCTGAAGCCTCTTTGCGTTACGCTGATTTTTTATTTATGGAGGAATACAAAAAATCCTTTGAATACCTTCGATCTGGAACTAATCGTTTTGGAAAGTTATAATATTGATCTAGCTTTGTGAACGGTACGGAGTGGGTCAGTGGAGCGGAGGAGAGTCAGTGCATGAATGGGTGGTGGAGTAGGAATCGTGAACGCGAGGTGAGGGGATCGCTGGACGCGATGACGTAGCGCCAAGCGTCGTCGCGCGGGTTAGGGTGAGGTGTTTAGCAGAATATATTACGAGAGCGGGAAGGTACGTGTGGTGGTAAGGTGTGTCGGTAAATATCTTCACATTCAAATTCGTGGAATTTAAAAGGTTTTCGTATCAGCTTATTGAGAGCATCGAATTTAAAAAATTATATTTTGAAGGATTATTCATCCCAGGCTAAACGAACAATGATTAACAAGACCGTGGATTTTATAGATTCGTGTTAAAAATGGATGGATCAAACGCAAAACAGTATAGAAGCATTTAGAAAATCTAGAAACGCTTAAACGATTTAAAAGGGAAATAAAGGTCTCTGTATCTTTCGACAAACACACGCGATATTTATTTCGCATTAAAACTCGCAATATATTGATTAATATGTCGACCGAGCGACTCACCGATTTTAATAAACGCGGATACGTCCGGCCAACGGGCAAATAGACCATCCACACGATTATACACAAAACGCGATAAAATAAATGCGTCATTTGTTGCGAACGTGATTTTTATTTTATTTCCAATCTCGCGAAATCCCATGGTCATTTACGGAAGAATTGGGTTTTAATATTGTTTGCTACATTCGCAGATTCATGCTTGACCATGAATCAAGTCAGGTGTCAAAAACAGAGCGTTGCTCGCGAACGTTGACGCAAAGAAGGACGGAAATTGAATTGTCCCGATAAAAATCGCAAAAATTCGTTGAAAATTAAAAGTTTAGATAGCATTGTTCACCCCTGCTATTCCATATTCGAACGATTTCCTCGAAGATGCACTTTGCGACCCACGATAAAACACGGCGGGAACACTTTATGACTCGTAAACGAATTAACCAATATTGGTGAAATTTTCAGCATGGCTATAATTTATTCGTGCGAATCAAACACATTTTTTAAATGTTCAATACAGGCTCAGATAAAAAAGCTGAAAAAACCAACTTTTACTATTTCTTTTGCGATTCCGACCAATTCAAACTTTTTTCAACAATTTTTTTACACCTCGTCTAATAAACTAATCCTTCTAACTTCTCAATAACATTCAAGTCATTTCATCTAATTTTTAAAAAGTTATGTTGCTTCAAATGGTGTAGACTCAGTTTTGCTCGTTAGTGTATATTGTTAAAACGAGAATAGTTGTCTCTTTTTAAGGAAGTATTCACATTAGGAAGGGACCATGTCTCGAATTTTGATGACATTGAAATATGTTGTTGTTTGGCGTCGACCGAAGGTCGGAGTCGCCGGGGGGCCGGGACCACTCAGAAATGAGCGCGCGAGGAGGCAAGGAGAGACGGGAGAATTAAACCCTTGTCCTTCGGGAAAATGCACTTTATTTTACTCGGTTGCACGGCGCACGAGGTGCGAGGCACTCGAGGGCGCGAGAGAGAACGCGCGCACGAGAATCGCGAGTCGGCGAACGTACGGAGATCTTGCGCGTGCAAACTTCTGCCGTCGGATCGCGAAGAGGAAATCTTGAGCGGCACGAAAAGCGTGCCGCCGCGAGACGGAGATCTTCTACGCGGACGCCGGAAATCTTGTCGCGAAACAGAGTGCAGGTAACGCGGCGCGGGAGATCGCGAGAATACTGCTCCCGAATGATGCGAAATCGCGAGAGTCTCAGAGCGCGAGAGATGAGACTCTCTACTTATCGAGACGAGAGCGGACAGACGAGCAAACGTGCTAGAGCGATACCTTGCGATTGATGAGCGTTCAGAACGTTAAGAAAGTGAGAAGGCATACGCAGGTGCCTTAAATAACAAAGACCGTCGAATGTGGAGCACCGTGATTGGAGCTCGCACATCGGACGATCCTTGTTTGTCTCAATTTGAAGGATTCAAGCTGTGAAATTCGGCCAATGAGAATTGAAACGGTTGCTACGCAGTGTCGAGCAACGGCGACACGCGCTCTTGCCGCGTGTTGACATACGCGACAAAAACCGTATGAAATAGCGGTCGCCAGTTCGACAATAGGCACCGAATTCCACAGCTTGAATCCTGAACAGTTGTGGTCCAAGTGACAGTGGAAGAAATCCGAAACAATACACCCAAAAGTGTCCGATATCGTGTGTAATGACTCAATCACATGGTAACTTGTAGAATAAGAAGAATTAATTCCACATAAAAATTGCATCGTTTTGTCTTACGACACGAAAAAATGATTAGATGGAAGGTTCCCTGGCAGGAATGCGATGGCGTATCTATATCTGGTCCAATGAGACGAGACAGTAGACGTAAACATAGGCGCACGAGTGCGACAGAGTTGAAGTTACCCTTGCAAGACGATTAGCAAAGGACGCACGCTGGGTGCTTCACTGCCTCGGTCTCGTTGGTCAGAGCATAGGTACGAATGCGCGGCCGATTGGATCAGAGTGCAAGGGACAGGCCTCGTTTCACACGTACTTTCGGCTATAGTCGAGATATTGGCTACAGCGGTCACATATACTATGTAGCGTGTGACGTCGAGCCAAAACACTAGGACTACGGGCGCGGCTGATATGGGCATTGGCGGACCTAACGATAGACCCCCAAAAATGGTGGCACTTAAAAAATGGCGAAATTAAAATGGTTTTTTTTTTTTGGTTTTTATTGCGTCGTAAGACCTTACGAACGACGCGACAAGCGTGCGACCAAGGCCAGGTATAACAATTACCATTGACGACGTACCGACCATTGACGTCATAAATCAAAAATCCTTCCGAATGTACCTACCACTTTCGTAATTTTTAAGCCAGCTAAAAGCAGCATATGCTGAACCTTGTACACCGTTAGCGTACTCAGATTTATAACCGTAGATGCTTGCGAACCAAATGTTGTACGTATACTTCCACTTTTCCAATTTTCCACTATTCCCACCACCTTTCGTACACACCTTGCAACCAATGAATTCTAATCATTTTAAATTTGTTCTCCGGAGTTTTGGCTTATAATCACTTATAAGATATAAGATATAATTTAACAATGCTAAAATTGATTTGTGAAGCTGATTTTCATCGTTCCATCGTTAAATTAGATTATAGTTTGAACCATTACTTCTTAACATCACAACTTAGATGAACAATATTCTTTTCTCTACTTCGAACATGGATTGTGTGGTGATGCTGTCGTGGCATCGGCGGCCGATGCCACGCGGTCTGTGACAGAAGGCGGCCGGCGGTGTCAAGCGAGTCTGTATCAGGCGGCAGAAAACGGATGCCCAACGGCTTGCCCAGCTCTCAGCGGATGCATAGGCATCCCCGGGGTGTAGAGGGGAGTAAACTGTTCGGGAGTTAGGTAGCGAACCCCCGCTGTGTGCGGGTCTTAGCTTTTGTTGCGAGCATCTCGAGCGCCTTCTCAGGTTGCCAGCGACGGTCCCGGCAAATATGAAGTAGGAAAACGCGGTAGTATTCATACTGACGTCGCCTCCGGCAAGTTTGAATAGACCCTTAGTCAGGGGTTGCATGAGTGCAGCTGGAGGGGGATCTTTACATTTCATCGATGGTATCATGGATCACAGAGTCTATATTGACATCCTTAAAAATCACCTCCATTCTAGTTCAAATAAAATGGGACTTACCAACAATTTTATATTCACCCATGACAATGATCCAAAGCATTCTGCATATAATACTAGGCAATGGATTTTATATAACACACCAAAATACTAGAAGACGCCACCACAATCACCAGACATTAATCCCATCGAACATCTATGGGATTAGTTGGAGAAAAAGATTCGTAATCACAATATTACATCTAAAGAAAGTTTAAAAGCTGCTTTACTAGAAGAGTGGAATAAAATAGAGCCTGCTACAACATCCAACTTAGTACATTCCATGCCAAGAAGGCTCAAAGCTATTGCAAAATCAAAAGGCAATCCCACAAAATATTAAACCCTTAAATATTTAGTATATTTTCATAGTTCTTTCGTTTGATATTTGACTGTATGAATACTTTCTACGCGTCTGTTTCTGCAAATTTATCTGTTTTTATTGATTCTTTTGTAATTCTGAAGGGAAATAAAATTTTGTTTACGCAAAATTTATTCTACAAACATCTAAGAATATTTATTAATCATTTTTCCTCATAAAATTTATTATTGGCATGGATATACACAGTTGTATCGGAAAAGGTCGCCGACCGAACGATACTTAGAATAAAGAGGAGCCGGAATCGCACAGCGCTGTGCGTCGAAGTTGTGTGAAAAGAGAGTCGGTGACGAACACGTGAATTTTGGATGAAAGTGGATTGTATTTTGAATTGAATGAACGTGAAATGAATGTGAAAATGTACGAACACTGTACTTTGAAATATACACGATATGTACAGAATAACGCGTTGAATCACGAGTTTAGACCCAACGGTTAGAACGAGCGCAGAGAAAACAGGACCGAATCGCACGACGGTTGAACAGCGAAGGAGAAGCAGAATTCGGATCGCGACCGAATTCTGCCTTCCTGGAAGTCGCGTATTGGTCCTCTTTGGATCACGCGATGATCCACGATCGATGGATCCCGAGGGGAAAGACGGGGGTAACGCGAGCTGGCGCAACGGCTTTCCGCGAGACCGCGTTCGGTGGCCGACGTCACGGCGGGGCAAGAGGAGCGCGAGACGAAGACCCCGCCGCGAACGTTCGCGCGATCGCGAACAACAGTTTTACTTTCAAATTGTCACTGTACGAATACTTTCCACACCGACTGTATGTTTAGGTCTACTATACGCCATCGCATTCCTGCTAGGGAACCTTCCGTCTAACCATTTTTAGGTCATTATAGACAAGAATTCAGAAGTTTTCCATATACATTTTTTCGTGTCGTAAGACAAAACGATGCAATTTATGTAGAATTAATTCTTCTATTTTACTAATTATTACGTAATTGAGTCATTCCACGCGATATCGAATGCTTTTGGGAATATTGTTTCGGATTTTGTTCAAATTTGAATACATATGCATGTTGTAGTCTTTAATGACCTATTAAAGAATCTCAATGGATTATTCGATATCTGAAAAACTGTTGATCCTACAGATGTGTAAAAAAAAGTGTCAACTGAGTCAAGTGAAAATTATTTTTTAACAGCTTATAGTGGCAACATGAAAGAGTATTGTAAATGGTGTCAGTTGGAAAAGATGGTATTAGAAAGGTACTCTATTTTTGAGTGTCAGACCTTATGTATCCTCAGCACATTCGCATTCAAAAGAATTACACCCACTTCGAAACAATTAGGTCTATTTTAAAATTTGTTCCGCTCGAATCAATAATTTTAAATTCAAGTGAAATTGCACGGTTAGAAATTTGCAAATTCAAACCATTAAAAACAATCAGTTCAGTTTTGAACTGGTCGAAGTTCTTGGGAAGTTACAAGTGTTGGGGCTAAGCAGTTCAGTCACGATATGGATCATAAGGAGTCATCGGTTTGGTCAAGGATGTTCTTTATCAGGACTCGGCAGACCGGCTGGCGCATCGTACGGCTAGGTTCTCGATTCGCAGCCGAATATGTCAATTCACGATGACGGTTACCGCAGAGATACATTGAATAATACATCCGACATTCCAGAAACGTATACAGGGAACGCACCACAATAAGGGATGTGTATTGCTGTATTGATTTGATTCCGGCCGCCAGCCGTGTTTGCACGACAGCATCTACATGTCATGGAATGAATACACGAGGACGAAAAACTCATGGAATTAATTACATATGGGATCACGGGTGAATAAATGTTGGGATTCGTTTGCAGTGTGGTTTATTACGTAGCGTAATGGTACACGGTGTAAATACGCTCGGTTGCGACTCGTGTCCAGGGACCTCTGCTCGTCCGCTCGTTCACGACTGCCGAATTTTTGTATTCGACATGATTTTCGAGTGTTTCTCTGCGGCCTTCCGAGGACAGTCGGCGGGCTGGCGGCGCGTTGGTTGCACGGGCCGGCACATACATATTAATTATTATATATGTGGTATTGTTCGTGTTGAATTAATTGATTACAATTGGTGAAGTATTTGTTGTTTTCCGAAGAAGATTCACCGAAATAAGTTGTGCGGATAATTTCCACAAATCTTGAGTGAAACGGCATTATACGATTGCAAATAATGAACATATGTACCCGATGATTCCGCGACCGAGATAGAAACTGATTGAAAAGAAAACCTTGAAATTTTAAAGTTGAGGTTACTTTATGGTTCGCGTGTTCTTTCAATAATTTGATACAAGTTACTGACTTCAATGAACGTTATTCGATCAGGAGAGACCTGTATCTCAACGTACCTTAGTTTTTTTTTATTAAGAGAGTGGTCAAAAAAGAGCTTTACGCACATCCCGGAAGGGGGTAATGTAAAGCTCACGTGACGGATGGTCGGTCACGCTCACCCACTAAAAATCACTCCACTCGCAGGACGATCAATAGACCGCCCCTCTACAAAACCGAGCCGAGATGGTCAGGAGTCCAGGGTCCCGCTATCCGTATTTCTCCTGGCTCCTGTGACACAGGCATTACTACACACCTGTTCTTGGCTCATTGTGTCTCAACGTGCCTGAAGAGCTTCCGCTTCTGCGTTTTCCGCGATCCTTTAGGAAAACTCCGCAGGCCGTATCCTTGACGGAAAAATTCGCTAAGTGGACAGCACCTATGACAATCGCTGTCCAATCAGGTTTCTCTTTTGGGCCTGATTACCTGTACCATTCCTCGCACTCGAAGCGTACTTTTTCGGGAATGCTAGGTGTGACCGTGGAGGTTTCATGATAAGAGCGGGTTTTCCCTCGGACATCGGTCGACGCAACCCTCCGGAAACTCGGACGTTTCTGATACTAACATTTGCTATTGAGCCCCGAACGAAAGATTCTAAAATACGAGACATGCATTGTCTAAAACATTGTAATTGCACGCGTTGGAAACGGCTTTTTCAAAAATAGCTTCGTTGTTACTCGCCTCATCAGACCGACCCGACCATTTGCACACCAACTGTTTTATTGTACGTGCCGACTGCCGCTACAAAATTAACGCTGCGCGAGCAACAGGCGGCCGGAGACGGCTAGGATTTCTCGACACAAATTGCAGGATCTCGACTTCAGTCGCTGCACAAACGAATCAAAATTTCGGGACAGAAATGTATTGATCTCTCGTAAGATGACACTGATTTTGTGACGCAACTCTGTTCTGTTCCCAATTATTTTGTATACGTTGAATAACACTATACATATATGAATATTGTAACATGTGCGTTCAGAGTGGCAGCTCAGAGTTATTTAGATGGCGGCTAATACAGTGATGGACGACATCAGGAGATGAACTACGCGACACGATTCATGCTGCACGCACCAGTGACAAATTCATCGTACCACTCTTGCTATTACAACAGTTCTGTCAGCAAAAAGTATTAGCCGCATTTTCTGGAGTACTTAGTTCGCGGTCGTATGAACTAAATGCTTCGTTGAATTTTATTTTTAACCGGGATTACATGCCTCCGACAAGCTGAGATTATCACGGTCGAAGATTAATGTAAATGGAAGAAAAATCTTCTTTCCTCCGAAAAAGATGAATTGAATATAGCAAAAGCTAGCAAAAAGGTATACTTTTCAGGCAAGGTGGATCTGAATTTTTACGAAACTCGATGTAAGAAATAAAAATCTAGATCGGATAACGTGCATCGTCCTGTACCAATTATTAATTATTTGCTATTCCTTTGCTATTACTAACTATTTGCATTCGTCGCAGCATTGTTAGAACATTTCATATCAAAGCTTGAATTCGAAGTTTCTGCTTACTTAATGACCTAACGTAAACTCTACTAAATTTGCTGTGGTCAGAGCCTCCAAGGTTCTGTTATTATTTTTAACAAATTGAGTCTTCCGTTACCTACAGAAATTTTCAATAATGAACATAGGAACAAGAACAATGGCGTATGTGATTTACAAATTTTTCTTTGTATTGATTTTATTTTTATTACTCGCATATGATACTTACAATCTGAAAACATTAAATTTAGTGCGTCAAGCATAATCGAACATGTCGTCCACCCTAGCAAATATTTATTCTGCATTAAGTGATATAGAGTTTCATGTAAATAGTTTTGTAGAAAGTCGAGTACTGATTGACGGAGTGGAGTTAATCATTATTTCAGAGCAGCAGGATGCTAAATGTTAAATTCTGTTAAAATGGTCTTCGAAACATTTCGAAATTTTCGCACACGTGCTAGCAAAAAATTAATCATCGTTTTCGCACCTAGCTAGCTATCTCAAGCTATCGTTCGGCGAAACAATCGGAACAAAGACGGTATCGGGCCAGGCGAGTCTGGTTGCCGGATGTATAGCAGGCCCATCCTCGGCTGGTTCGCACCGGGCCTAGATAAAAATCATCCGGGTAATTCCCGTCCTATAAGAGACAGGGTTTTTCCCGGGACGTGGTAGCGGTCGAGTCGCTACAGCTTGTTTAAATCAGACTGAGATAGTTTAACCGGTGGATGTATGAGGCAATGAAATTGTTTTAATAACTAACAGAAGACATAGGCATTCTCTGTCTGAAAATGAAAGTATATGTTGGAACGAGCGTGTATCAAAACAAGCGAACGCGAGCGAATACGAACGTATCCGAATAGACGAAGCAGACGCGCTTTGTCTCACCTTTTGAATGTTTACAACTGACACGCAGTTCAACCGAAGTCCTTGCGAATATCGGTCGCGTTTAGCCTTATTCATCTATCCATTGCAACCAAAGTTCCAACAGTATATTTTTATTTCAATGTTATATTATTAAATTAATGATATTCCGGATAAAATACATCTTATATTACTCAAGACTTTATCAACGAAGATGATTATGTTTTTGTGGCTAGTCCAGTCACTTTTTCAGTTGAATGTACCCAGCACGAAAAGTAACAGGAACGCTACAGGGTCAAATAATGGCATTCGACCGTTTCAACCCTTGACGGTGAAGCATGAAATTCAAAGCCACGCGAATAACTATTTTCGACGGACAACCCTAAATATCCGCAACAAAGCGTTTAGTTCAAGTTGTCCAACGTCTAAATAATTTTAATCTTGTCATTTTTATAAGGCAAATACATCAATCACTTTTTTTTCTTAATAGTACAATTATCGAAATTATAATCTTGTTTCCAACTTCACCTATTCGTGTTTATTATAAATGTAGGATCATACGGACCACGGAATGACAAAAAACCATTGGTATTTTAAAGAGTGAATATATTTAACAAAAAAAAGGAACAAAAGACAAGGTATAAACAAGAGATATTAGAAAGACGCCCCGAAGCGCGCTTCTCCACGTCTCGACGAGAACTGCCCGACACCGAACGTCTCCCAAACTCGCCAGCTCGTCCACATTGTTTGTTATTGTAACGCGGCGGCCGCGATCGGGCCGCCCGGGCCCGCGCGGGTCCTTTACTCCCGCCGACAAACGATGCCGCCGAACGCGCGCGGAACGAAGGCACAAGGAAACGACACAGCCGCGCACGGGAGTTTATCTTTCACGCGCGGCACTCGAATCATTCTCGGACACGCACTGGACCTACATAAATGTATAAAATCCACGGTCTAATAATTATTCATCTAGAATCTAGAACGTTTATTTTGTTAATTACCTCACGTAAAGCACTGTTGCTTCATGAAACATATTCCCATATCAGGATCTAATAAGAAACTAATCTAATAGAATCGTCGGCCTGCTTCGCTAAATGTTCATGTTTGACGCAGTTCGCGAGCAATCAGTCGAACGTGTTTCCTAGCATCATCTTGAACAAATAGAGAGCAAAAGAGATACACAGGTAGATCAATATCGATCAAACTGTGTCTCGAGGCCATTCGTGTCGTGTTCAAAGCAAGATCTCGTGGGCCAACAGGTTCTTTTAAGCGGCTTCCTGTTCGAGGCTGGAACGAGAGGAAAGACGAATGGTTGGTTGAAATCGAATAAATGTCCCTTGCTTTGTCAGAAGAACGTGAGCCGTCGCTTCGTGTCGGCTTTCCCTCGACCGTACCGGAGCTTGCTGAAATGCTTGAAATCCCAGGCTCGTGTTATGTCCTCTTCCGCCCTCTGGGTGGAATCACGGGCTGAACGTTGGCGGAGATCGATATGGAAAGCACTTCAGTCTTTGTAAACTACAGTGGTATCTCCATAACAGACGTATCGTCGGGTCTGCCGAGCGACAGCATATTACAAGTTCTACATTCTTGTGGGAATGATCGCATCAGCTGTGAAGGCCATCAGCTGACCGGGTCGTTGCCCTCGCGTCATAAACAAGCGTCGCGCGTCCGATCGTCGAATGCCGGACGTCTTTTGGAAAAACGCGACGATACGGTCGGAACCACGGAAACGCGATCAACGAGAGTATCACGAGAACGCGATTAACGATTAGAACGATTACAACTCACGGCTTACGATAAAGGATTAACGATTACGATTACGATTTACGGCTTATGTTTAAGGACCACGAATACGGATACGTCTTATTCTTCTTCTCTCGCGATATTATTGTAATTTTCGACACTTCTACAAATAAAGGGCAGATACTTTTCATCTATAAAAATCCTGTTCCTACATTCTATGGAATGTCTCGAACGTAGAGAAGGATAGCGAAAAAGGGACTGATGTTCGTCGCTTCAACTCTCTGCTTCTCCTTTTTTTCCATTTGCCGACTTTTTCACGCCTGAAACTTTAATCGCTTATTACATAAGTAATTGTAATCGTAAGTATAAGTGGGTTACACCAGTCGTAGGAACAAAAATTGAGAGTTATGGTACTGACCCTTGCGACAATTATGGAGATAATACTCTGCATTGTAACAGTGAAGTCGGGTCCATAGCTATTCAAAAGGTACAGCCGGATAAGATAGTCAAAAATACCCTTGGACGAAATTAAAAAGCTAATGGTCCACTCGATAGGGCGTCAAGAAAAACCATATTCTCTAAAATTTTAATCCTATATCTTGACCGAGAGGGTAGCTATGCGATAAAAAAGATTAGTTTTTGACTTGTTTACTCTATTTAGTCATATAGAAAACTTCTGAAAAAATGTCTCACCAATATGAAACACCCAGATATACACAGGGTGGCCCACATAACTCTGAACAGCTCAATATCTCGAAAACTATGCCATCGATTTTAAAGTTCTTAGCCTTAAATTGCATGGAACTGAAGGGCCTTTCTGACTACATAAACGTGAAGTGGCCTCCCTTCCCCTTTAACGGGGGAGGGGTGGTACCTTTGTAATTTTAAATGGAACCCCTTATAAAATGTTACATATTTGGATTCTACCGGAAAAAACAAGTCAATTTTGTCTGAAACATTTTTTTGTCAGATACTTCCATGATGAGATATAACAGTTTGAAGTTTCGAGTTGTGGGTACTTGAAGCGCTCGGAAATAGCGTTATGGAATTATACGCGCTTGAGTCCTTTGCTTATTCGTGAAGAAATAAAATGTACTTTAAATTAAATGTTCAAAATGTCCACCACGGGCTTGTAAACATTTATTTACTCGAAACTTCAAAGTTGTTCTAACATTTTTTAACATTTCGGGAGTCACTGAAGCGCAAGCGTCACGTATTCTTTGTTTCATATCCTCTTTTGTCGTCGGTGGTTCAAACATAACTTTGTCCTTTACATATCCCCATAAGAGAAAATCTAATGGTGTTAGATCGGGGGATCGAGGAGGCCATTGACGAGGCCCCCCACGACCTATCCATTTGTTACCAAATTTTTCGTTCAAAAATTGCCTCGTGATGATTGCAAAATGTGGAGGAGCGCCGTCTTGTTGGAACCGCATTTCTCTTCTAACGTGCAGTGGCACATCTTCCAAAAGAGTAGGCAAATGATTTTTTAAGAAATCACAATAACTTGCAGATGTTACAGTTTCTTGAAAAAAATAAGGTCCAATCACAAAATCTCCTATTAGGCCACACCAAACATTTAAAGACCATCGATGTTGAAAGGGAACACATCAAATCCAATTTGGGTTTTCCACGGCCCAATAATGCAGATTATGTCTATTTACATGCCCTGAATTCATAAAAGTGGCCTCATCGGAAAAAAGTATTTTGCACAAAAAGTCGTTTTCCACAACACCCTGCAGCCACTCACAAAATCTTACGCGGTGATCGTAATCTGCTATCGAAAGCTCTTGTGATAAAACCATGTGATATGGATGATACTTTTGCCGTTTCAAAATTCGTTGAATTGATGAACGACTAATATGTGATGTTTGTGCAAGTGTACGTTGACTAATATGAGGATTAAATGTAATTGCAGCAAGAATACTGGCACTATTATTTTCATTAGTGACAGCTTTACTAAGCCGCTTTTCTAAATTATGAAATGTTTCTAAATTATGAAGCGCGTATAATTCCATAACGCTATTTCCGAGTGCTTCAAGTACCTACAACTCGAAACTTTAAACTGTTATATCTCATCATGGAAGTATCTGACAAAAAAATGTTTCAGACAAAATTGACTTGTTTTTTCCGGTAGAATCTAAATATGTAACATTTTATAAGGGGTTCCATTTAAAATTACAAAGGTACCTCTCCTCCCCCGTTAAAGGGGAAGGGAGGCCACTTCACGTTTATGTAGTCAGAAAGGCCCTTCAGTTCCATGCAATTTAAGACTAAGAACTTTAAAATCGATGGTATAGTTTTCGAGATATTGAGCTGTTCAGAGTTATGTGGGCCACCCTGTATAAAGTAATTAACAAGAGAAATGTTCTAGATGCTAGATGAATAATTAATAGACCATGGGCTTCATAAATGTATAATAATCAAGAATAGGCGACGTTGGAAACAAGTTGTAAATAAAAATGACTGGTGTATCTTGCCTTATAAAAATTACAAGATTGAATTTATTTAGACGTTGGGCAACTTTAACTAGACCCTTCTCATATTGTGGCTACGGTTGCAGAATGTTTCGTAATCCTTTCTCCTTTTTTTTTTAAACATAGTTGTAACCACCCCTGAGATGGTGTGGTATATTACACCCACCCCCCTCCACAGCCAATGGCGGCGGTGGGTGTTAGCTCCGCCCACCGCCGTCATCTCTGCGTCCGCCTCGCAATGTGGGTCGACGAGCACAGGGTTGACGTCACCAAGCGGCTTGCCTTCTTGCGGAGAGGGAGTCACGCTCTCTCTCTCTCTTCTTCGCAAGAAGAGAGCGTTTCGTATTTCTGAGCCCACGCCAAGTCAACAGAACAATGGCGTCGATGCATCGTTCTGCACGCTGGCAATTTCGCGTGGGCGTCAAAAATACGGAACGCGGATTATTTTCGAGAAGTTGATTTCCAAATAGTAAACCTCGCGCGAGGTGAAGGTCAGACTATACAAGACGGTGCTCGCCGTGGGAACGGGGCACGTTTTCGTAGGCCATACAGAGTTGACCGTGTTCGAAGGACACGTGAGAGGCGCTCAAGATGCTCGCAACAAGTGCTGCGCACCACGGGGGTTAGCTACCAGAACCCCAGAACAGTTTACTCCCCTCTTGCCCCTGGGGATCCAATGCTAGAGCTGACTGCGCCGCGGCCGTGGTGGTACGATGTATTCTTGCCGCAGAATATATACTCAACGACCCCGGACGCCATGGCGTGGTCACGCGAAGGGAGAAAAACATTATAAATGTTGTATTATTTAAAAAACTACTTTGCCAATGATGATGACCTATCAATCGAATCTCAATGGGTTTTTCGATGTTTTAAAAATTGTTGATTTTACAGACGTGTAAAAATACGTATCACCCTTTTTCCATTAAATTATAAGACTAAAACTAACACACCGATGAAAATGAGTTTTTGGGAGCTAATGTGTTTTCACCATTTATTTGGCAATTATTTTAAACAAATGCAATGTTTTCATAGCAGGTACCTTATATAACATACATAGCACGGGTCGGGTGTATCGGTGTGAGACCAGAAGACCACGGCTAATCCAATAAGAAAACTTCTTTATTCTTCATTATTTTTTTACGAGACTTTCACCAACACATTCGCGGCATTTTTCTGATTAATTTGAAACCAAATATGATATGATTCCGATGATATTTACTTGTGTAATGAACGATGAAAGTTACTTCCCATTACAATTATATTAACGGAAAATTAGTGTAAATACGATCCCAATTGTATCGTGTTTCGTATCATTTTAGTAAACAAAATGTAGCAAATATATTAGTGAAAGTCTCGTAAATAAATAATTAATAATAAAAAGTTTAAATTTTGATTTAAAGGCCTGAGCTCACGTCAGTCTTTCATTTTTCCCGAACGCTTCGACTCTCCGCGTCTCTCTTTCTTTCCCATACGTTGTCCTTCTTTTCTACGCGAAACTTTAATCGTTCATTACACACGTAAACATCATCGGAAATATATCATATTTGGTTTCATTTTAATCAGAAAAATGTCACGAATGTGTTGATAAAAGTTTCGTAAAAAATAATGAAAAATAAAGAAGTTTTGTTATTGGATTAGTAGTGGTATCCTGGTTTTACACCGATATACGACGGCGGCGGCGGCGGCGGCGGTGGCTCTCCAGCTTCGGCCCCTCACGGGATATACCCCGGGGTAGTGGGGATAATGCGATGTCGGCTAAATAAAATGCTCGACGATGTGTGAATGTATGTACACCCCCGATTCACTGTACTGATGAACGGATTATCATAAGCTCACCGATGCAGGGCAGACAACGTGCACCCTCGAACGAAATGAAGTTTATTTTTCCATTCTATTACGTTTTTTACATTTTCATTACAGTGTGAAATGCATTCTATATTAAAGAACAAACGATAAAAAAAGTTTGTGTGCCTTTGAAAGGCAAAGTTTCTGTTGCAACCATGCTGTACTTTATCGAAAATGCTCATCGAGTTAGGGATTGATAGAATAGTCTGCAAACAACGCACCAACCGGGAAAGCAGAAAAGCAATAAGCATATAATCGGTTGTACGTGACTAATGAGAAATTTCATTACCCGAGTAACGGTGCAACAGTACTTTGATGATCAGGGAAATCATGGTAATATCAGCTGGTATGGTATTTACGCATGGTATGGTACGCAGGTATTTACAATCGGATATTTACCGTTGAATAACATTTCCTGGGAAAACAGATGTGTGTGAAACGGCCGACGCAGAGATTATTACATGAAACTGCAGCGTTGTCGAATGCAATGTATCCAGTTTAATCATTCCTTTTCGCTTAATTGTCGTTCATTGCTTAACAGGAATTGAACCGTAAAATATACAGGGTAAATCGCGAATCGTGATCAGTAGAGATTATTCTGTTATTAGCAGTACGATCGAAAAGATTTTTATCAGCTTTTGCATGGTTTCAAGAGAGTTTTAACGTGATTATAAAAAATGATTTGTCAACTCTCTTTCTTAATGTTTTTTTCAAGGTCACCTTGAATTTACTGTAAATAAACATATAATTTCTTTACGCCTATCTGTTAGAGGATTTCAAGACGAATTCGGTAAATATCGGCACATATCTTTTTTTCGTCTGGGTCGAGAAAAAATTAAAAAACTTTGTATTACAAGGAGTATCATATGCTACGCCGTTGTACGCGTTCGAATGTTTTTTGACAAATCAAAATTTACCATCCTTAATTATAGCGATGTTCAAAATGGTGTTCACGAGCTGCGATGCACTCGCGTAGACGGTGAATAAAAGATTATTTAGCATTTTTTATGGCCTCTGCACTGATAGCTGAGCATAAATCCACAATCCTTCGTCTCATATCTTCCGGTATTGTTGGAGCATCTGCATAAACTTTTTCTTTTAATGTACCCCATAAAAAGTTGTAACGGGTATAGCTAAGGCCCGCGACTTCCCCGCCTAACACCGCGCCACCCACCGCCCCACTCCCAGCGAGCGCGCCGAGACCGCGGCCGAGCACAGCCTCTCGTCGCGGCCGCGAGGTGGCCGCCGCGACGAGCCGGCTGCTCGCGAGTGGAAGTGAGCGGTGGGAAGGATAAGTAGGCCGCGAGAAGCAGCAATCGGGGCAGTTGAGGCCAGGCATGCGAGACCGAGAGCGACCGCCGAGTAAGCCCTCCGCTGTACCTCCAACCCGACCGCACCCCGTTCCCACCGAAACCACCGTTTCCGCCAGACACCCTCGTTCCCGTATCCGAGCCTGCACCGTGCAAACGGGCAGGAATCCCTCCCCCGAGGGGCGCAAGCCTACGGGAAACTCGTCCGAGCCGGCACCGTGCAAACGGGCCGGAATCCCTCCCCCGAGGGGCGCAAGCCTACGGGAAACTCGTCCGAGCCGGCAAACGGGCCGGAATCCCTCCCCCGAGGGGCGCAAGCCTACGGGAAACTCGTCCGAGCCGGCAAACGGGCCGGAATCCCTCCCCCGAGGGGCGCAAGCCTACGGGAAACTCGTCCGAGCCGGCAAACGGGCCGGAATCCCTCCCCCGAGGGGCGCAAGCCTACGGGAAATTCATCCGAGCCGGCACCGTGCAAACGGGCCGGAATCCCTCCCCCGAGGGGCGCAAGCCTGCGGGACAGTCCTGCGAACCCCTGACCGACTCCCCGACGTCGAGGCGATACCGCGCCGCCGCGCTACCGATCCGCCGCGATACCGCCGCAATCACGCCACCTGTGGGCACCCACTGTAAATAGAGAGAATACGGATAATAAACACGAGTATTCTACCAGAAAACGACTACCAGTTATTCCTCCTCGAGGCGCTACCGACCCCTGGCAGCCGGCTGAGTCGGCACTCCCTCCACCCCGACGGATACCCGTCACAAAGTAATCTTATGGGATAAGATCGGGCGAACGAGCTGGCCAATTAATCATACAGTAATCTTTACTGATCACGATTCGTGATTCACCCTGTATAATTTCCCCACCTTTAAATTCCCAGAGTGGCTCACAGAAATTTTCGAGTATTTTTAAAAAGATGATGGCGAGATCTGAATTAGGCATCGCTCCGAGTTAGTCAACGCGCAATCGATTTCCTTAAAATCAGTCGATTTTTACAGAAAAAGTAAGTGGATACTCGATCGATCGATGTCAATTATTAATTATTTGCTATTCCTTGCATGGAACGCTCAATACTGCGATATACTGTTTAGATTTTCACACCATGCCAAGAAATTTTAATTCGCAGTATCTCATTCTTCACAGCATTGTTAGAACATTTCCTACCGAAGAAGAATTCGAAGTTTCTGCTTACTTAATGGTCTTGTTGGAAACCAAGATTCTGCGTTACCGATCATAATCGTAATCGCGACATCTCCGTTTGTAGTAAGGAATAACATACGTAGCAAAGCGTGCGAATCCCTCACTCTGTGTGTAGCCGCGTGCGAAGAAAGTCATTTATGTTTACTCAGTCCGGTTCGAAGCGTAACGTACAAAATATATATATCTATAGACCACTAAAAGGAGTTCTTAGTCACTGCGTAAAACCTGCAACCATACAACAGGTTATGGGCCCAGAGCTAGTATTAAGCTAAGAATTTTCATCATTAAATTGAGTTCTAATATTAAAAGAACGGCCACATTGTTCAGAGGGCACCGGCTCAACCGTCGAAGAAACATTTCGACGACCTTCACGACAAACTAAAAGTCGGTGAGTTTCGCACATTGCTTTAGAATAAATAATAGCTGAAATCGTTATTTTGTTGCTACGGGTGCACGAATCAAGAGAAAATCATTATAAATTTCTCCTTCCAAACGAAGTATTCCATTACGTAATACAATGACCTCCCAAACAAGTTCAACCACGCCGATAAATGTACTTGGTAATATACCATCAATAGATCCAAAATTAGACGGTACTTCAAATTATTCCACTTGGAAATATATAATGAAAATGTCACTTATTGGGCTAGACTTGTGGGATTGCGTCACAGTACCAAATGGAAATACCATAGATTCAAAAAAGGATCAGAGGGCATTGGCGGCCATTTGCTTAAACGTTAGGTCACATTGTTATGTACACGTAAAGGACGCAACAACAGCCAAACTTGCGTGGGAAAAACTAGCAAAAGCCTACGAGGACAACGGCTTATCTCGCATTTTAATTTTAATGAGAGCGTTGTTTAAATTAGACTATGCAAATTTTGAAAGCATGAACCAGTATGTATCAGAGGCTTTAAATTTGTCTCAAAAACTTGCAGACATCGGTAGCCCAGTAGAAGACAAATTACTGGCAGTTATTCTATTGGCCGGTTTACCACCGGAATATAAACCGATGGTAATGGCACTTGACAGTTTGCAGGTACAGATCACAACGGATCTGGTAAAAACTAAGCTATTGCAAGAAGATGTAAAAGTTCAGCTCGAAAATAACCCAAGTGACGTAGCATTCGCAATAAAACAGCAACAAAAGTATCACGATAAAAAAGCATTTCAGTTTCAGAAAAAGCCTACAAAATGCTATGGTTGTGGAAAATTAGGACACATCAAGCCAAATTGCAGAAATTTAAAACCAGAGTCGTTAGGAGAAAATTCAAAATCTTCGAAAGGTCAAAGAAATAACAATTGGAGCTTATTGACTGCTTTGATGGCAAATACTAAAAGGGATGGTTGGTACATCGACTCGGGCGCCACAAACCACATGTCGCCAAATAAACATTGGATGAAAAATTATACTGCAGGAGAGAAACAAACGGTAACAGTTGCCGACAATAAAATTCTCCATACCACAGGAAACGGCAACGTAATTGTAAAAATCAAAGGTCAGTCAGAAAACAAAATTATTACTAATGTTTTACATGTACCTGACCTAAATGCTAGCTTGTTGTCAGTGAATAAATTAGCTAACAAGGATTTTATATTAGTATTCGACGCATTTGGTTGTAAATTGTACAATAACTCCGATTTCCAAGCAAAGGGAGAAGTGTTGGTGACAGGAACTGTCGAAAACGGATTATACAAATTAGATGCAGAACCGTTAGTAAGTAGTGCATACAATGTCGTATGCAACCAACAAACTCAAGAGCTTTGGCATAAAAGGCTTGGCCACCTAAATGATCGCAGTATGACGTTGTTGAGGAAAGGTTTGGCGTCCGGGATTCACTATAATGAGCGTATTAAAAAAACCATGTATAACTTGCATCAAAGGAAAGCAGACCAAATTACCATTTGACAGTAAAGGTCGGAAAAGAGCAGATGAATTTTTGGGAATTCTGCATGCCGACGTCTGTGGTCCAGTTCCACAGATAAGCTGGTCTGGTGCACGATATGTATTTATTTTAGTTGACGATTTTTCATGTATGACCTTTTGTTACTTCCTAAAGCATAAGAGCGAAGTAACAACGGCCTTTAAGGAATTCAATGCCTGGGTAACGAATGAAAAAGGCAAAACCGTAAAAATATTTAGAACAGACAACGGAACAGAATTTATAAATAAGGAAATGAAAGAATTTCTAAAGAATAAAGGTGTTTGGCGTCGACCGAAGGTCGGAGTCGCCGGGGGGCCGGGACCACTCAGAAATGAGCGCGCGAGGAGGCAAGGAGAGACGGGAGAATTAAACCTTTGTCCTTTGGGAAAATGCACTTTATTTCACTCGCTTGTACGACGCACGAGGTGCGAGGCACTCGAGAGCGCGAGAAAGAACGCGCGAACGAGAATCGCGAGCCGGCGAACGTACGGAGATCTTGCACGTGCAACTTCTGCCGTCGGATCGCGAAGAGGAAATCTTCAGCGGCACGAAACGCGTGCCGCCGCGAGACGGAAATCTTCTACGCGGACGCCGGAAATCTTGACGCGAAGCAGAGTGCACGTTACGCGGCGCGGGAGATCGCGAGAATACTGCTACCGAATGATGCGAAATCGCGAGAGTCTCAGAGCGCGAGAGATGAGAATCTCTACTTATCGAGACGAGAGCGGACAGACGAGCAAACGTGTTAGAGCGATACCTTGCGATTGATGAGCGTTCAGAACGTTAAGAGAGTGAGAAGGCATACGCAGGTGCCTTAAATAACAAAGACCGTCGAATGTGGAGCACCGTGATTGGAGCTCGCACATCGGACGATCCTTGTTTGTCTCAATTTGAAGGATTCAAGCTGTGAAATTCGGCCAATGAGAATTGAAACGGTTGCTACGCGGTGTCGAGCAACGGCGACACGCGCTCTTGCCGCGTGTTGACATACACGACAAAAACCGTATGAAATAGCGGTCGCCAGTTCGACAATAGGCACCGAATTCCACAGCTTGAATCCTGAACAAAAGGTATCCGTCACCAAACAACCATTCCGCACACTCCTGAGCAGAATGGAGTAGCTGAACGAGCTAACCGAACGATAATTGAAAAAGCAACCTGCATGCTGCAAGATGCAAATTTGAATAAAAAATACTGGGAAGAAGCAGTACGCACAGCTGTATATTTAAAAAACCGTTCGCCTTCAAGAGCAATTAAAGGCAAGACGCCATATGAAATATGGACCAACGAGAAAGTTGATCTAAGGCATTTACGCGTTTTTGGATGCAAAGCCTATATGCATATTGAAAAACAACAACGAACAAAATTCGATAAAAAGGCGAAAGAATGTGTCTTTGTGGGTTATTGCTTAGACTCAAAGGGATACAGGTTAATAGACTTACAAAACCCAAAGCGGGTACTAAAAGCAAGAAATGTCGTATTTATAGAAAACGAATTCCCTGCACAAAAAGAAGAAAAGGAAAATAGCAGCAGCACGATTAATTTTCGAGAAGAAAATTTGTTCTACAATATAATTCCTGATAGAACAGAGCAAGGAAACAACTTCCAGTCGGAGGTAGACGTACCTATAATGGAGGATAACGATTCATTTTCAACCTCCAACGAAGACATTAGTTTCGAGTCCGTAAATGATACTGATAATACAGTAGAATTTGAGATAGATAATCTTTCAACGCCTCTACCAGAGAGGAGATACCCAGAAAGGGAACGAAAGTCAAGAGAGTTTCCGGGTATGGCCAGACATCAGGCGTTCTTCACGACAAATTCTGACCCAAAGTCCGTAGAAGAAGCGTTGTCTAGTCGTGAGAGTGAAAGATGGAAAAACGCTATGAAGAAAGAATTCGAAGCTCTCAAGAAAAACGAGGTATGGGATTTAGTTACTCTTCCAGAAGGAAACAGAGCCATAAAGTCGATGTGGGTCTTCAAGTCAAAAACGAACGAAGATGGTAAGGTAGTAAACTACAAAGCTCGCCTAGTGGCAAAGGGCTGTTCACAGTCCTTTGGCACGGATTTTAATGAAACTTTTTCGCCTGTTAGTAGATATTCCACTATTAGGACCTTATTTTCGCTTGCGTTACAATTAGACATGAGTATAGATCACTGGGACGTATCAACAGCATTTCTCAATGGAAAATTAGACGAAGAGGTATATATGGAGCAACCCAAAGGTTTCATCATCGAAAAAAACAAGGTCTGTCGGCTAAAACGCGCGATATATGGATTAAAACAATCTGCGCGAGTATGGTATAAAAGAATTCACAATATTTTAATAAAATTAGAATTCAAGGCAAACATGAGTACCTCGTGTGTGTACTATAAAACGATAAATAATTCAAAGTTAATAATTTGTTTATATGTTGACGATATATTAGTATTTAGCAATAACGTACAAGAAAAAATCAAATTAAAAAATCAATTAGCCTCGGAATTTTCGATCAAAGACCTAGGTGAGGTAAAATCAATATTAGGAATCAGGGTAACAAGAAAAGAAAACTGTATTTATTTAGATCAAAGTAGTTATATAAAAGACATCTTACAGAAATTTAATATGGAAAATTGTGAACCAGCCAAAACTCCGTATGCGGTGGGAGTAAAATTAGAAAAGGCAACTGTAATAGATGATCGTCCATACCAGGAGATGATGGGTCATCTCAATTATCTGGCCCTGTGTACACGACCAGACATTGCCCATACTATAAGTTATCTTAGCAAATTCAATAATAGTCACAGTGAAGAGCATTGGTATGCGGCGAAGCGTGTTTTACGATACCTAAAAGGGACTATGGATCTTTGTCTAGCATACAGAAAATCCGGTATTGATGTCACGGGTTTCGTGGATGCAGATTACGCAAATGATAACGAGGATCGAAAATCTTACAGCGGATTTGCCTTCCTACTGGGTGGAGGAGCTGTAATATGGCAGAGTAAAAAACAAGCGTCAATAGCGATTTCAACGAGTGAAGCCGAATATATTGCACTCTCTGAAGCTTGTAAGGAAGCGAAATTTTTGAATAACTTTGTATATGAAATTACAAATAGGAAAATTCTAATAACCGTGTTTAACGATAGTCAGTCAGCGTTAGCGTGGGCAAACGAACAAATGCCGTACAGTCGCACGAAACATATTGATATTAAAAATCATTTCGTACGAGAAGCGGTAAAATCAGAAATTGTAAAACTACGCTATATAAACACGAAAGATATGATCGGCGATATTTTGACAAAAGCGTTAACAGCGGAGAGGCACATTAGACTCGCAAAAGGGTTAGGATTACATTTACAGATGTAGCGATTAGGTGGGAGTGTTGGAAACCAGGATTCTGCGTTACCGATCATAATCGTAATCGCGACATCTCCGTTTGTAGTAAGGAATAACATATGTAGCAAAGCGTGCGAATCCCTCACTCTGTGTGTAGCCGCGTGCGAAGAAAGTCATTTATGTTTACTCAGTCCGGTTCGAAGCGTAACGTACAAAATATATATATCTATAGACCACTAAAAGGAGTTCTTAGTCACTGCGTAAAACCTGCAACCATACAACAGTCTAACGTGAACTCTACTAAATTTGCTGAACCCAGAGCCTCCAAAAGACTGCTATTATTAACAAATTGCGTCTCCCGTTACCTACAGAAATTTTTAATAATGAACATAGGAACAAGAAGACTGGAGTATTTGATTTTTAGTTTAAAGTCCCATAAAAAAATAATGAAAAATAAAGAAGTTTTGTTATTGGATTAGTAGTGGTTTCCTTGTCTCCCACCGATATACCCGATCCGGGTCATGTTCACGCTTCTCGGAGGCAGCGGCTCTCGAACTTCATGACCCCTGACGAAGTATACCCCGTGGCAGTAGGGATATTTCGACGTTGGTTAACTTAGAAGTCTAGGCGTCCCGCTTTCGCTGTATCTGGAAATTGACTTCTCGAAAATAAACCGCGTACACTCTATCTTGGATTGGTACGCGAAATTGCCTGTGTGCAGAACGACGCATCGTCGCCATTATTCCGTTAACTTGGCGTTGGCTCCAGAATACGAAACGTTCTCCTCGTGCGAAGAAGTAATGTCGCAGAAGAAGACGTCGTAGAGGGAGAGGGAGAGAGAGAGAGACTCCCTCTCCGCGAGAAGGCAAGTCGCTGGGGGACGTCACTTCTGTGCTCGTCGGCCCCCACTGCGGGGCGGACGCAGAAATCGTGGCGGTGGGCGCAGCTAACCCCCACCGCCGACATTGGGTGTGGGTGCGCAATGTACTGCCGCATCTCAGGGGTGGTTATCACCACATTTAAATAAAAAAGAAAGGAATACGATACGTTCTGCTACCGTAGGCACAGAAACGGAAGCGTTTAGTTCAAGTTGTCCAACGCATAAATAAATTCAATCTTGTAATTTTTACAAGGCAACATACATCAGTCACTTTTTGTTCTTAATCCTACAATTATTGAAATTATAATCTTATTTCCAATTTCACCTATTGATGTTTATTATAAATTTATAAAGTCCACCGTCTACTAATTCTTTATCTTGAATCTAGAACGTTTCCCTTTTTAATTACTTCACATAAAGTACTGTTGCTCCATGGAACATATTGCCATAGATTGACCTAATAAGAACCTGATCTAACACGATCTTGCACAAATATAGAGTAATACAGTGATACGGGTGGATTAATATCAATCAAACTGGATCTCGAGGCCATTCGGATCATGCTCAAAGCGAGATCCCGTGGGGCAACAGATTCTTCAAAGCGGCTTCCGGTTTGAGCATGAAACAAGAAGAAAGACGAATGGTTGGCTGAAATCGAATGAATGTCCGCTACTTTGTCAGTAGAAGGGGGAAACGTTGAACGAGATATCGGAGACGACACCGGAGCTTGTTAGAATACGTGAAATCTCAGTCGCGTGTCATGTATCGTTAAGTACTTGTTGTGCCGAACAGTTACAAAACTTCTTTATTTTTCGTTATTTTTTTTATGAAACTTTTACCAACATATTCGTGGCATTTTTAAAATGGAACCAAATATGATATAATTCCGATGATATTTACGTGTGTAATGAACGATGGAAGTCTTACCAATACAATTACATTAACGGCAAATTAGTGTAAATGTGATCTGAATTATATCGCGTTTAGTATCATTTTAATCAGAATAATGCCACAAATATATTGGTGAAAGTCTCATAAAAAAATAATTAATGATAAAGAAGTTTTCATTTAAAGGCCTGCGCTCACGCGGGCTTTGATCTGTGCCGGCGACCGCAACTCCCCGCGGCACTTTCTTTCCCATAGGCTGTCCTTCTCTGCGTTCGAAACTTTTATCGTTCGTTACACAAGTAAATATCATCGGAATTATATCATATTTTTTTTTAATTTTAATCAGAAATATGCAACGAATATGTTAGTAAAAGTTTCATAAAAAAATAACGAAAAATAAAGAAGTTTTGTCATTGGATTAGTAGTGGTTTTCTGGTCTCGCACCGATATAGCCTACAACGTTGTGACACACTCCTCGACAGCGAAGGCTCTCAAGCTTCGCTGTCCGTTTCTCCGTGCAACATTGTATCGGAGAAGGATATTTTCTCAGTTTTCTTATCACTACCGCTTATTGGTCATAGGTTTCTTATGACTTGTAGACGGATATGACTCTTAGGCTTCCAGCGTGCCCTGTGTAGTTCAAATGTGACGCTCGGCGAGAACCTCCGATTTCGTATTCGTGTCAATAAAAAGAACGGCGGGACTGACATACAACGAGAATTCACTGTATATCGCGTTTGTTGTCATTTCGCTGGATCGGTCTTCGAGCGTGTTTACCACTTGACCGGTTCCAAGGGGGATACCCCAGTAGTGGGGAAAAAAATGTTGACAGTTATGATGCTGACCTTTGCGACAGTTATGGAGATAATAATCTGCATTGTAACAGTGAAGTCGGGTCCATAAGTATTCAAAGGATATAGCCGGATAAGATGGTCAAGAATGCCCTTGGATCAAATTGAAAGGCTAATGGGCTACCGATAGGGTGTCAAGAAATAGTGCATTCGTATAAGAAATCCCGAGAATTTCGAAGAAACGGGAAAGGACACGGCGAATAATTTCAATCAGCCTGCAGCAAACAGGTCACGACAAATGTGAAATTCGGAATGCGTCGCCTGTGACCTCGAAATCGTGATCCAGACCGATCGATACGCAATTTGAACCCCCTACAAATACTTTTGCCCCCCGAAATTGGAATCTGCGCTCCTATGTGCGACTTCATTTCAAGTAAATAGTGGAGACGGGTCGTCCCTCAGAAATATTGTCAAAATATACGTCCTGTTTTTTCAATGAACAATTTAGCTACCAAAAAAGTTTTCCAAAATAAACTGACCACCATTTCTTAAACTTCTGAAATTATGATCTGTGGTCGCGTAAAGGACATTGCTCTAAGTAAATAGTGGAAATAATTCATTCTATACGAAAATTGTCGAGAAGAACATTTTTTAATGATCAATTTGTAGCGGCCATCGGGAGTGAAGCGGTTATTTGATCATTTGCGATGTGATTCCTCTTCGACGGACAATCGAGAACTTCATTTGGAGATTAATCGAAGCGGTGGAACGGGACGGTGCACGTTATCCGATCTAGATTTTTATTTCTTAAATCGAGTTTCTTAAAAATTCAGATCCACCTTGCAATCAGCAAATTGACCTAAAAAGTACACCTTTTTGCTAGCTTTTGCTATATTCAATTCATCTTTTTCGGAGAAAAGAAGATTTTTCTTCCATTGACTTTAATCTTCGACCGTGATAAGCTCTGCTTCTCGGAGGCATGTAATCCCGGTTAAATATAAAATTCAACGAAGCATTTAGTTCATATGACCGCGAACTAAGTAGTCCAGAATATGCGGCTTGTTGGTGTGCAACGATTGCCACTTCGGTGACCTTAGGTTTAAGGGGCGGTTTACAGCCCTTAGGTATAAGCGACCCTTGAAGTAAAGGAAAAGCGAGGCTAACAGTCAGTCGCTAACAGTAAGCCAAGCCAGCGCTTCGTCAAGCCACATTTTTCTAACACCGAGTTTTAGTCATACAGTTGTACGCACACAACCGTTAACATCTTAGACACTGTTCACGCGATATAGGAACATTCCACTGTTTTTAATAAACGCCAACACGGCTAATACTTTGTAACAGACCTGGCCGCACCAGGCCTGTTCCTAGCCGTACGCGCCCCGAACTCGAACCGCCCCGAACACGACCGACGGATACCGAGATCCGTCGGTACCCGCGAGCGCCCCCCGCGATCCCCGCACCGCCGAACCGATCTTGGCGGGAACCGGAACCCGCCATGATGCGATACCGTCCCGCCGGATGCGTGACGCCACCGGAAAAACCGCCCGCGAACCGCACCGCACCGGACCCCTCGCCTAGCAAGACGAGAGAGACGACCCGGAGAACGGTCTCTTTGGATTCCCGACTCCGCCGCGATTAGACCGTTCTTGTGGATAGCTAGCCGCCGATACCGACCGCACCGATCCGACAACCGAACCGTTCGACGCGAACACCGGAGACCGAGAAAACCGATACGAGCCGCGCGCGTATTTTGCGAGGAATTGTCGAGCAGTTTCGCCGTGTCTTCGCGATACGCGAAAACCCGTACACGCCGCCGCGTGCAAGACCGCCTGGAGGTGCCGACCCGAACGCTGAGCGATCGAGGGCCAGAACCCGAGTCGCGACCGCCGTAAACCGAGACGTGAACGTCGGGACAGTGAGCGATACTCGCAAAACACGTGCCGTTATTCTCCCGTTCCCGACCGCCCGTATCCCGCCGTAACCCTCGCGTTATCCCGCCGCGAACCTTGGCACGGCGAGCCAAATCCGGCCCCGAGGAACCGTTGTACGAGCTCCGCAGGGAAACGGACTCGTTACAACTTTTTGCTGGCAGAACTGCAATGTTTGTAATCGCAAGACACGGTACATTGAATTTGTCACGCAGTCGCGCAGTTCATCTCCTGATGTTGTCCATTACTGTATTAGTCGTCGTTTAAATAACCCTGAGCTGCCACTCTGGGCGCACATATTACAATATTCATATATGTACAGAGTTATGCAATGTATAAAAAATAATTGAGAACAGAACAGAGTTCCAAAATCAGTGTCAGTTCACGAGAGATCACGGCATTTCTGTCCCGAAATTTTGATTCGTTTGTGCAGCGACTAAAGCCGAGATCCTGCAATTTGGGTCGGGAAATCCTGGCCGTCTCTGGCCGCCTGTTGATCGCGCAGCGTTAACTTTGTAGCGGTCATCGGCACGTACAATAAAACAGTTGACGTGCAAATAGTCGGGTCGGTTTATGAGGCGAGCGACAGCGAAGCTATTTTTGATAAAGCAGTTTCCAACGCGTGCAATTACAATGTTTTAGACAATGCGCGTCTCGTCCTTCGGAATCTTTCGTTTCCGGCCTCAATAGCAAATGTGGGTATCATAAACACCCGAGTTTCTGAAGGGTCGCTCCGACCGAGGTCCGAGGGCCCACAGCTGGCCGCGGTATGTGCCTCACGGGCCCGAAGAAAAAACCGCTATTATCACAAAACCTCCACGGTCACGCTTAGCATTCCCGAAAAAGTGCGCCTCGAGCGCAAGGAACAATAGGGGTAATCAGGCCCAAGGAAGATACCTGATTGGACAGCGATTTTTTTGGATGTCCTTTTTGGACAGCAAATCTTTCCACACAGGACACGCCCTGCAGAGTTTTCCCCAGAACGATTGCGGAAAACGCAGGGTCAGAAACTCCTGAGACGCACCGAGATACAGGTCTTCATTGGTAAAATAAAGTACCTCGAATCCGATAACTTGTCTCGAATCATCTAAAGAACACGCGAACCACAAGTCCCTTCAAGTTTAACCCTTTGAGTGTTCCCAAATATTAATATATAATATTTGTTTAAAAAGTGCGTGCATTAACACTAGAACTAGATGCCGTGTCAAAATGACCGATTTAAAGTTTTTTAATCTACGAGCGCTGACGAGACTGTGAAAACGCATGCACGAAAGATCGTTTAATAAATAACTTTTTCTATATAGATTGCGGCGCATAACTATAGCACCACTAACATTTTTAATATTTTCTACCTGTAAGAAAATAATTCGGAAAAGCCAATAATATGGTATGACAGAGGAGTATAAATAATGGATTCTAGTTGATATTGATTGAAGTTGTATACATATAGATGTGCCATTTTGGTGGAGGCACACTTATGGTGTGGGGTGCATTCTCCAGCAGTGGCAAGTTCAGTTTCGCTTTTTCAACTGCACGAATGAATATTGCGGAGTATACTGGAATACTTTAAAATCATTTAATGCCGTTTATTCGTGCAAACGGTCATGATTCATGGACTTATCGATAAGACAATGCTCCAATTCACAAAAGTCGACAAACTACAGCATGGTTTGAAACGTTTGATATCAATGTATTGAAATGGCCTGCATACTTCCCAAATCAAAATCCAATCCAAAATCTGTGGGGTATCATGGTACGGCATGTTTATAAAAATAATCAACAATTTTCAAACATTTTGGAGCTAAAAACGGCTGTTATTGAAGCGTGGAATGATATTACTGAAGAAACTGAAAAAACTAGTTAACAGTATGAACAATCATGTTTTCGAGTTAATACATAAAAAAGGAGGGTGGACATAGTGTTACTGACGACTGACGAAAAGAGTCGTATTTTCTGAGAGCATGTGGCTGGTGCACACCGCGACAGAGATTTATGTAAAAGACTCTAAAAAACCGAGCGTACCTGTGTCGCGCGAAAGAATTTGCTCTTTCCGTGGGCGGTGTTTTATTTTCCGAGAAACTGTTTCCCTTGATCCTTGTGGATGGACAAAATTGTGTTATGTGTACTATCAAAAGTGAGAATACTTCTCCTCGCCTGTGACAAAATGTGGAAAATACAAAGCAGATACTGTTGTTTAACGTTTCTACGTACAAACAGATTTATATTATTTATTAATTGCATAATCGAAGCAGCCAAGCGATGGGGGGGGGGGGGGGGAGAAATCACAGCGGGCAGAATTATAATAAATCAGCATACGGGATGGATATAACGATTTTTGATATTTCGCGGTCGATTAAATTAAATTAAATAATTCGCGGCTGAAACTTATTGCTCTGACGCAATAGCGAAGAGAAGCGAGGGTGGTGACGACACGAACGTGAAAGCTACCAGCAAAACCGGGGGTAATGTAGAACAGAAAATGAGGAAGAGACGAAGATAAAATTCCATCGTGGGGATAACTCGCTCTCGAGCTTCGCTGTCGGTTTCTACGCGCAATATTGCTTTTCATTAGAAGTGACAACAAAATGTGACCGTGACCCTACGTGACATTAAATCTTAAACAGGGTACACTTTCATTTTCAAGGTATATAAACCCGTTCATTTTCATCCTCTTTGGTTCAGTAGCGGTTCAGTAATCGTGCAGTCACGTCGCGTTACACGCATAAGAGTCAATTCTAGTGAGATCGGGTTAAAGTCCCTTTCGAATCAAAACGTAACCTTATAGATTGCGTTAGTTCGGTATATATTCTATTTGGCATTCAACAATCGCTCTCTGACCCCGCATTGCCAGTGCGTCAAAACCGTGCGTCGTAGGTAACAATTTCTCCAATTGTACACTTACTACATTCATTCGCGACACAAACAACAACACTTGTAATTATTTCAATTCAGAATATATTTGTCTTGTTTGTTATCTCGCGTAATCTACAACCCTTAAGGGGAGGGAACCGAACCTGACCAGGGCAAGCTCCGAATGCCCCGACACAATAATGATCGTCACGCTATGAAAGAACGAACGGCCGCTAGAGGAAGCTAAATAGTAACATTTCTGTCCAGTAGGGGAGCTAGGAACGTTTTCCACAGTTCAGTATCGAGCAACAAACTGTATTGGTAAAACAGAGGAAGAGATAATGTACGAACGTACGACAGCGTGGATAGCGCTGTCGTAGCTTTGTTCGAATAGCCGTGCCGCGGCACACTCACACACCGCCTGGTCGGCGTGCACGTGTGCCTACGCGGATCGCAAGGGTCCGGTTCAGAGTTGGGCAAAATATTTATCTAAATAAAAATTTCGAATAACGAATAAAAGATAAAAATATTTTTATTCGTTATTCGAAGGTTCGAATAAAAAAAGTATCTTTATCCGACGAGTATCGGATAAATACTTTTATCCGACGAGAATTTATCCGACGAATAAAGATAATTTTTTTTATTCGAAGCGGATTTATTCGAACTTCGAATAATTTTTTCATCTTTTATCTGTATCTTTTATTCAAAGGCTTCGAATAAATCTTCGAATAACTTTTGCCCAGCGCCGAGCATCAAAGACCCAGCGACGACAGACGACATACAATGTAAGCGGATGGAGAATCGCGCATGAATGAAAGTTTAAACTTTTAGATTTTTCAACATATCCTCATCAAATTGTGACGAGCGAATGGAGGGGATTTTCCTGATGAAAATGAGGTCAAATTCGAGTGTAATCGAACAAGTTTCACTGATACGTAATGTTACGATAAAAATTACAGTCTCATTAAAGACAGTCCAAATGATGTCGTGTTTGGACTCATTTCGATCGGAACAAGCTCTACAACTCGTTCGTTTTAACAATATTGTTCTGATTAAAAACATACAAGCATAAATTGCCAATAATGCACGATTCTCCATCTGCTTACATTGTAGGCTGTTGGTCGGTCGCTGGTATTTGAAGTTCCGAGCTCGTAGAGTCACGAGATATCGGTGTGAAACAACTACCAATCCAATTGCAAAACTTCTTTATTTTTCATTATTTTTTTATGGGACTTGCGCCAACTAATTCGTGGCATTCTTCTGATTAAAATGACACTAAACGCAGTACAAATTGGATTGCATTTAGTATTTTGCCAGCTCGACAAATAAACGGCGACGACGCCCGACGAAGACCGACGAGCGCCAAACGTCGAAGACGCAGCGACTCCCAAACGGCATACAATGTAAGCGGATGGAGAATCGTGCATTATTGGCAATTTACGCTTTTATGTTTTTCATCAGGACAATATTGTTAATACGAATGAGTTGTAGAGCTTATCCCGATCAAAATGAGTCCAAACACGACATTATTTGGATTGTCTTTGTAATTTTTATCGTAACATTACGTATCAGTAACACATGTTCGATTACACTCGAATTTGACCTCATTTTCATCAGGAAAATCCCCTCCATTCGCTCGTCACAATTTTATGAGGATATGTTGACAAATCTAAAAGTTTAAACTTTCATTCGTGCGCGATTCTCCATCCGCTTACATTGTATGCCGTTTGGCAGTCGCCGGGTCTTTGAAGCTTGGCGATCGCAAAAGATATTCGAAGATTTATTCGAAGCCTTCGAATAAAAGATACAGATCAAAGATGAAAAAATTATTCGAAGTTCGAATAAGTCCGCTTCGAATAAAAAAAAGTAGCTTTATTCGTCGGATAAATTCTCGTCGGATAAAAGTATTTATCCGATACTCGTCGGATAAAGATACTTTTTTTATTCGAACCTTCGAATAACGAATAAAGGTAAAGTATCTTTTATTCGAATCGGTATTTAAATAATTTTTTATCTAAATAATGCCCAACTCTGGTTGTGGTCTCTCTCTCTCTCTCTCTCTCTCTCTCTCTCTCTCTCTCCTAAAACTACCCTCTCCTTCGTCTCTGCATTATTGGGAAATTTTTCGAGGCATACCGGACCCTTGCGATCCGCGTAGGCACACGTACACGCCGACCAGGCGGTGTGTGAGTGTGCCGCGGCACGGCTATTCGAATGAAGCTACGACACCACCATCCACGCTGTCGCGCCGCGCGTGCTCCTATAGGCCTCTGTTTTACCGATACAGTAACTGCTGACGATGAGAGAGATCGGGAACAGAGTACAGCGCTCGTAGCGAAAAATGCCGGAACTATATTTTGCTGAAATATCCAATTTTCCTCAATGATGCAATGTTTGTGGGTTCCCGCAATCATTTCATTAATACGTAAGCATTCAACGTGATTGGCGTTGCATTGAGATCCTATATGTTCCCGCTAGGCGGGAAAGGTACTACGAACTCCATACGAGCTCTAAATATCTCGATATTTACGATAATGTCACTCGACAACACACGAAATCAGCATGCTGTTGATATTGCAAATTACGGCAAAAAACGCAAAAGTAGGACTTCTGAGGACCTTTGCCGCCTAGATTGAACCTTTATCTAACGCTTTTGACTACAAAACAGTATTATCTTTGCATTATTAAGAAATGAGAGCGGGCCTCCCGTACCCTTGCAAATCTCGTGTACGCGTACGGAGTTAGGGAGGGGATGCACCGCCTTAAATAGTTGTAATTCGTTCTAAAGTCAATTCGTTTTGCCGACCCATTGTGCTCGTAGGTTAAGTACAGTATAATTCTTTTCAATAGTAACCTCATTAGTCCCGCGACAGTGCGATTCGCGTGACAGTGAAAGTTTGGCGTTAGATTATTCTTTATTTTAGCTGTTAGGTCAGAGTTGGGCAAAAATTTATTTTAAACTTTCGAATACAAATAAATGAAATCTATCTTTTATTCGAACTCGTTTCTCTCGGATACATATTCACCACAGTTTATCCGTCGGATACTTTTCACGATTTTCATTTGTCGTCCGTGGGTCATCCGAATCGCGAAGCAACGGCTATGCGTATTCGACGCCTCTAGTGGCGAGATTTTTTATTTGAGAGAAATTATTCGAAGATACAGCTGATGAGTTGCAGAGTATCTTTGATTTTTATTCGATAGTTTTTAGCAGCACCCCCATGTATTCGACGGTCAATTTCGGCAGATACTCGCAACTCAGAATGTATCTTTGATTTTCGACGTACGATTTTTGCGTGGCCTTGAGATTTATTCGGATGGTGTTGTGGGATTGAGGTGTTACATCACAGAACTCCGTTCATTATATATATATATATATATATATATATATATATATATATATATAAACTTTAATCTCCTTGAAATAAACTTTACATCATCCGAACAATAAAGAAACTAATTAAATATAAATATACTGAATAACGCTACATGCTCGTTGTCTCATGGTCAGCGAGCGAGAGAGCCCTTCGTCTGTTTTACGCGGGAGAGCCGTTCTCTCTTTTGTTTTATCGAGTGCTGCGCGCGCATTCGATACTCTCCATATATACATATATCTATGCTACGCGATACTCCATCAGATGGTCGATGTAGGGAAGATGATTTATTCGATTTTTTATTCGAGACGAGCATGAGGAATAAATGAAAATCAAATGTATCTTTTATTCGAAATTGTATTCGAAGTTCGGATAAAAGACCGAGCGACGTTGCCAAGTCATAATACTTACGTTGTAATATGCAAGTACGTACTATGGTATAGTGACTCCCATTAATATTCAAACACTATTTATCAATTAAACGATTGTTTAAACCAATGAATTTGTATTATTTAAACGAATGTTTAAACACATACATGTTCATTATTTAAACGATTGTTTAAGCAAATAGATTTGTATTATTTAAACAGATGTTTACATAGGTAAATGTTTATTATTTAAATGACTGTTTAATAAATGAATTTTTATTATTTAATCAGATCTTTCAACCGATACATTTTTTTATTACTTAAACGATTGTTTAAACAAATAAATTTTTATTATTGAAACAAATGTTTAAACCAATAAATTTTTATTATTTAAACAATTGTTTAAACAAATAAATTTTTATTATTTAAACAATTGTTTAAACAAATAAATTTTTATTATTTAAACTATTGTTTAAACAAATAAATTTGTATTATTTAAACAATTGTTTAAACAAATACATTTTTATTACTTAAACGGTTGTTTAAACAAATAAATTTTTATTATTTAAACAATTGTTTAAACAAATAAATTTTTATTATTGAAACAAATGTTTAAACCAATACATTTTTATTACTTAAACGATTGTTTAAACAAACAAATTTTTATTACTTAAACAATTTACGTCACCTTTTGCGGGTTTCACCATCGGTACTCTGCTGGATATTAAGGTATTAAGACAATTTTATAAAGAACTCTTTACATTATGTATAGATACATGTACATAGGCATTGCATGTAATGAATGCATTTTTCTGCCTACGGTTCTGAATTACCGACTCTGTAAAAAATGCAGAAATTTAGAATCAACGACATCGATGATTTAAATTATCTGGAACAGTACTAAATAAATAACAAGTTAACCATTGAAACAATGAATTAAAGAATTATTACTGAAAATATATTGTAACAGACCTGGCCGCGCCAGGCCTGTTCCTAGCCGTGCTCACCCCGAACGCGAACCGCCCCGAACACGACCGACGGATACCGAGATCCGCCGGTACCCGCGAACGCCCCCCGCGAACCGATCTTGGCGGGAACCGGAACCCGCCATGATGCGATACCGTCCCGCCGGATGCGTGACGCCACCGGAAAACCGCCCGCGAACCGCACCGCACTGGACCCCTCGCCTAGCAAGACGAGAGAGACGAGCCGGAAAACGGCCTCTTTGGGTTTCCGCCGTCATGGCGAATAGACCGTTTTCGTAAAGATCCCTAGCCGCCGATACCGACCGCCCGATCCGACAACGGAACCGCTCTACGCGAAGTCCGGAGACTGTAAACCGATTCGAGCCACGCGAGTTTGTGCGAGAAAGTGTTGAACCGTTTTCACCGTATCTTCGCGATCCGCGAAAACCCGCACACGCCGCCGCGTGCAAGACTGCCTGGAGGTGCCGACCCGAACGCCGAGCAATCGAGGACCGGAACCCGAGTCGCGACCGCCGTAAACCGAGACGTGAACGTCGGGACAGTGAGCGATACTCGCAAAACCCGTGTTGCTAATCACCCGTTCCCGACCGCCCGTATCCCGCCGTAACCCTCGCGTTAGGGTCTCTGCATACTTGCCGGGACCGGAGGGTTTTACGTACGGACTATAGGTCCAAATGCCATGTTACCGATATTCTGTCGAAGCTCGAGCGCCTTCGTTCCGGCCATTGGACTATTCCCAGAGACCGCCGTTGTCCGGCGGCAGAACAAGCGGCTGATCATTACCACATGGCCTTTCGAGACCGCGTTGACAGTTCCCTGCTGTGCGTGACACAAAAAAAAAAGGTTTCTCGGGGCTCTACAGGTCCTTAGGTAAACTATCGGTATCTCTCCTCTAGAACATTATGGAAATAGGAATCGTTCCTACCTCTTCGTGAAACAGCATCACACATCCTTATATATTAACGTAAATTATACATATATTGTAAAAACGAGAATAGTTGTTTTTTTTTATAGGAAGTATTCACGTTAGGAAGGGGATCATGCCTTGTGAATTCGATCATTTTTGGGGGACTATGTCTCGACTTTTGATGACATTGAAATGTGTTGCGGTCCAAGTGACAGTGGAAGAAATCCGAAACAATACACCCAAAAGTGTCCGATATCGTGTGTAATGACTCAATCACATGGTAACTTGTAGAATAAGAAGAATTAATTCCACATAAAAATTGCATCGTTTTGTCTTACGACACGAAAAAATGTACATGGAAACTTCTGAATTCTTGTCCATAATGACCTAAAAATGATTAGATGGAAGGTTCCCTGGCAGGAATGCGATGGCGTATCTATATCTTGTCCAATGAGACGAGACAGTAGACGTAAACATAGGCGCACGAGTGCGACAGAGTTGAAGTTACCCTTGCAAGACGATTAGCAAAGGACGCACGCTGGGTGCTTCACTGCCTCGGTCTCGTTGGTCAGAGCATAGGTACGAATGCGCGGCCGATTGGATCAGAGTGCAAGGGACAGGCCTCGTTTCACACGTACTTTCGGCTATAGTCGAGATATTGGCTACAGCGGTCACATATACTATGTAGCGTGTGACGTCGAGCCAAAACACTAGGACTACGGGCGCGGCTGATATGGGCATTGGCGGACCTAACGATAGACCCCCAAAAATGGTGGCACTTAAAAAATGGCGAAATTAAAATGGGTTTTTTTTTGGTTTTTATTGCGTCGTAAGACCTTACGAACGACGCGACAAGCGTGCGACCAAGGCCAGGTATAACAATTCCCATTGACGACGTACCGACCATTGACGTCATAAATCAAAAATCCTTCTGAATGTACCTACCACTTTCGTAATTTTTAAGCCAGCTAAAAGCAGCATATGCTGAACCTTGTACACCGTTAGCGTACTCAGATTTATAACCGTAGATGCTTGCGAACAAAATGTTGTACTTCCACTTTTCCAATTTTCCACTATTCCCACCACCTTTCGTACACACCTTGCAACCAATGAATTCTAATCATTTTAAACTTGTTCTCCGGAGTTTTGACTTATATAATCACTTATAAGATATAAGATATAATTTAACTATGCTAAAATTGATTTGTGAAGCTGATCTTCATCGTTCCATCGTTAAATTAGATTATAGTTTGAACCATTACTTCTTAACATTACAACTCAGATGAACAATATTCTTTTCTCTACTTCGAACATGGATTGTGTGCGGATGCTGTGGTGGCACCGGCGGCCGATGCCACGCGGCCTCTGCCAGTTGGCGGCCGCCGGTGCCGGGCGACCTGTGTCGGGCGGCCGAAAACGGATGCCCAACGGCTTGCCCAGCTCTCAGCGGATGCATAGGCATCCCCGGGGTGTAGAGGGGAGTAAACTGTTCGGGAGTTAGGTAGCGAACCCCCGCTGTGTGCGGGTCTTAGCTTTTGTTGCGAGCATCTCGAGCGCCTTCTCAGGTTGCTTTTTATGGTTCCGGTGCGTCTGGATTAGAAAATCGTGGTAGTATCCATACTAACGTTCGCCTCCGGCAAGTATGCAGAGACCCTTATCCCGCCGCGAACCTTTTCACGGCGAGCCAAATCCGGCCGCGAGGAACCGTTGTACGAGATCCGCCGGGAAACGGACTCGTTACAATATATTTATGACGACAATTATCAGTGGATAGGCATAATTTTTTAATGAAGTTTACTGCAAATTTCATCCTGATATCTCTTACGGTTCAACATTTATTGTAAAATGTCACGAAATTTCTCGACCCAGCACAGTGTCCGGCCGTCCAAGGCTGTGTATCGCGATGCAGCATTCGCTTCAGATAATTTTAATTTCGTTAATTTTAAAATGTTCATTTTTTAAAAAACAGGTGTGTAAAGAGGACACTTGGGGCTATATCCTCATTTTTTTGCAAATTTTTAAAAAGTTCCCTTCTATGAAAAGATTGCATTTGTTAAAACAACGCACACTTTCAGCCAAAAAGAAAGTAACACATTCGAAAGTAACCTTCGGCGCGTGGCCGAAGGCGCAAGAAAAAGGCAGCACAACCCAATGATATTATTATTCGATTTGTACCGTGTTTGGGCTTATTTTGTTCAGGAAAACATTTTCAATCGGTAGGTAATGATATCATTATGGTAACGTTAATACGAAATAATATTAGATTTAGTTGGTAAACGCCAATACGCTACTGGTTACAATGTTGCCTCTGATACTGAATCACGACCATATGGAGCGTCGCGTCATGTGCCGCCTGGAGACAACAATGTAAGCGTTTCACCATCACTTATTAATAACAATAAAATGTTTGTTACAATTCATAATTCTGCCATGGGAACATTATTAATCGATTGCAAATAGTTTGCTGATGAAAACAAGTCTAAACACGTCACAAATCTGATAAGTTAGACGGTGCCAGTATTGAAACATTTCCTTCGAAGTTCATCAACGAATTTTATTTCACTAGCTGACCGTTCCATTTCGATTGAGTCCGCTGCCGTACTAGGGCTGTTACTTTGCTTCGAAGGTCGAAGATTTCTCATAGGTTTCTCGGGTCGCTGATTATAAATCTGATGTCAAAATTACAAAAACCAAAATGGCGGATTCAATATGGCGGATGCGTAACCCAAAAAATTATTGGACTTTCTTAAAAATTGGTATTCCTACATTTTTTGGGCCGGCGAATATGAATCTGATGTCAAAATTACAAAAACCAAAATGGCGGATTCAATATGGCGGATGCGTAACCAAAAAAATGATTGGTCTTCCTTCAAAATTAGTATTCTCATATTTTTCGGGCTGGCGAATATGAATCTGATGTTAAAATTGCAAAAAACAAAATGGCAGATTCAATATGGCGGATGCGTAACCAAAAAAATTATTGGACTTTCTCGAAAATTAGTATTCCCATATTTTTAGGGCCGACGAATATGAATCTAATGTCAAAATTGTAAAAAAAAAACAAAATGGCGGATTCAATATCGCGGATGCGTAAAAAAAAATGATTGGACTTTATGGAAAATTAGTATTCCCACATTTTTCGGGCCGGCGAATATGAATCTGATGTGAAAATTACAAAAAACAAAAATAAAATTTTTTTTAAACAATAAAAAAATTATTGTTTCAAAAGAAATTTTTGTATCAGAAAACTCTATAAGTGGAACCATACAATGCTTATTTAACAAATTTTATTATAACTTCTAAATTTCTTGAGGAAACATGCTTGTAACTAGTACCATGACTACCTCTGCGTCACAAAAATGGATCGCACTACGAAAGGGGCACTTTTGGGCAGCTACTTTTTCAAAATAATGTTAAATAATAGTATCTACTACAAGACTCGACAAGAATCTCCGTGGAATATTGTGGAATATACAACTTTTAGTATACATTTGTAAAATCTGTGCACTAAGTATTATCGTTCACATCATACATTCCAAACATTAATTAATATAAATCCAATGTTATTATTATGTATAGTATTTACTTCCAGGAACAGCATCCATCGTACACGCACAAAAATATATTCAATTTCCGTAAAACTGTAAGTTTGACACCTTTTTTTTCACAACGTAGTTCACCGCACGAAAACTGCGAGACGACTGTACGAGATATTTGTACTCCAACCATTTAGCAGGTATAGGTAGTAAGACCTTTTTACCTTCGGCTTCTTATACAGTCATTACCTGAGAATCCAATACGGCAAGAGCCATACCCCTAACGTGAAATTTATTTTTTGCATTTTGGCCACGTTTTGTCGCTTTTGGCCCACAGTGCGCCCGCCCGAATCACGCTGGCTCCTGTCGACCATCTTCGAGAGAGGGCCCAGTATCAGCCCGCCGAGCACCAGGAGAATCCTCTCCCACAGGACGAGCAGCGTCCACAACACCAAGCCTAAACGACACAGCCGGCGAGCGTCAGCCAAAGGGACTGCCTGAAGAGCGTCTGCCGAAGGGGTCTGGTCCGGTGAATGTCAGACATTAAATTACGCGCTTCCGAAAGTCTCATGTTCCGAGTCAGGCACGGTTATACTCGCCGTGTGGACTCAAAAGCTGAAATTATTATTAACGTCTTGTCCGCGGCCTTGTGATTCGCGCTGCTGCTCGAATCGAACCGCGGGACGTAACATTTTGTATTTCCGCTCCGCGCAGGTCTGGTTAGTCCTCGTACACATCTGGCAGAGATGTGCACAAATTTATGTAAAATTTTGAAATTTAATTTTCAGTTATCATTTATTCGTACTTATTAGATTTATATACATTAGATTTATTAATAATACCATAAACACCAGCACCGCACATAATTGGTTACATGAAAAAGACCACATCCATCGGCATCGCAACTCTCTGTTTTTCACACTCTCGTCCGAACATTACTCTCTCACTCAGTTCTCTCTCTCTCACTCACTCTGCGCGCGCAATCGCACTCGGCGCGCGCAATCGCACTCGGCGCGCGCAATCGCACGTGGAAGCATGTATTTATGCATATATTCTAACAGTACTCATTTTTCTCAGATATACAGTGACTCCCATAAATATTCGGACACTAGGTACAACTAACTTTATGATTTAATAATTCGTTTGTTGATAAAGCAATAGCCCTGGAAATTGTTTTTAGCAATAAAACATTTATTAAGGATGATAAACATGTATAATTTATTTGAAAAATATACATACGTTTCATAATAAAAATTATTAAACGAAATAATGGACCATTTGTGGCTCACAAAAATATTCGGACACGTATTATATTTCTCTGACAATCGCCTTCTGGGGACGCGATATTCGAAGATCGGGAAAACGTTTGTTTATAAACAGAATCTCGTGGACCATTAGATGTCCATGCCACCTCACTACTGTCAGTAGTAAACGTGAATTCGTTCAAAATGAGTCGCAAAGGAAAGAATACGAGTTTTGATGTGCTACAGCTTGTAATTTTTCATCGAGAAAAAGGAAAAGCCTATCGCGAAATTAGTGCAATGCTTCGTATAAGTAAGAGTACTGCTGCAGATATCTGTCGACGATTTTATATTGAGAATCGCATTGATTCTATTCCGCAAACTGGAATACCAAGTCTCTTATGTACGAGGGAGAAAAGCAAAATTATTCGGAAAGTGAAAAAAAATCCGCGCTTAAGTGCTCCAAAACTAGTTAGTGAACTATTAGGCGAAAGCTCCAAAAATGTTTCAGCCGAAACAGTTCGGAGAGTGCTGACGCAAGCTGGTTACATTGGAAGAGTAGCTAGAAAGAAACCATTTATCAACGAAAAGAATAGGAATAAACGAAAAACCTTTGCAAGAGAGCTAATTTCTAAGGATGAGACATGGTGGAAGCATGTCATATTTGCTGATGAAAGCAAATTCAATCTGTACAATTCCGACGGAAGAACTATGGTGCGGCGGAAAGCGAATAAAGAGTTTAATTTTGAAAATACAAGAGCTACAGTGAAACACGGCGGAGGCAGCGTAATGGTCTGGGGTTGCATTTCGTCATATGGAGTCGGTAACCTAGTGTTTATTGACGGTATCATGGACAAAAATCATTATTTAAATATACTCAAAATAATTTAATTCAAAGTGCTGAAAAGATGGGGCTTAATAATACTTCTAAGTTTTACCAAGACAACGACCCCAAGCACAAGTCACGTATTGTGCAAGAATTTTTATTATACCGCTGCCCCAAAATTCTTCATTCGCCGCCCCAATCACCGGACCTTAATCCTATCAAGAATTTATGGGATGAATTGGATAGAAAAATTCGAAAAACCCCAATTACATCGATAGCTGAATTAAAACAAAGACTTGCAACTGAGCGGTCGAATATAACTGTTGAATATTTTTAAAAAATTACAAACAATATGCCAAACAGGTTAAGACATGTTCTTAAACAAAATGGTTATGCCACGAAGTATTAAACAAATTTTGTAATGCTAAATTACATTATATAAATTGAAAAATTAATATTGTCCGAATATTTTTGTGAGCCAAAAATGGTACATTATTTCTTTTACTAATTTTTATTATGGAATTTATGTACATTTTTCAAATAAATTATTTATGTTTATCAACATTAATAGATCTTTTATTGCTAGAAACAATTCCCGGGACGATTGCTTTATTAACAAAGGAATTATCAAGTTGTAAAGTTAGTTATAGCTAGTGTCCGAATATTTTTGGGAGTCACTGTATATTCACCACAGTTCATCCGTAAGATACTCTTCACGATTTGTATTCGTCATCCGTGGTTTATCGAATCTCGAAGTAACGGCGAAGCGCATTCAACGTCTCTAGTGGCGAGAAGTTATTTGAGAGGCGTTATTCGTAAGATACAGCTGATGATTTTCAGAGTACCTTTGACGATTACAGTGAAATCTCATTGTATGCCAGTGCCAAGCTTGCGTTTCCAAGCCAATGGAAAACCTCACACCACCGCGGTGAGTGCGGAAGCTCGAGAGCCGTCGCGGCCACAACATTGTTGGCTATATCGGTGTGAGACCAGAAGACCACTACTAATCCAACTACAAAACTTCTTTATTTTTCGTTATTTTTTTATGAAACCTCTGTGGATGGTGCGTACTGTCGGGATAGGTTACGGGTATTAAAGGTGTACCGCTCGTGGTTCGACTAGACTTTATTCTGCGAGGGACAATACACCCGCGTAGCCCGCGTGTCCGCTCTCGACGAATTCTCTTACAGAACTAACTTACGAACTAACTATTCGCTCGCTAACGCATCCTCACAACAATCCCTCTTTCTTCATTCTCACGGTCTGCATTCGCTCTTAACTAAACTAAACACACTCACCCTACGCGACACTCGACCCAGTCATCTAAACATCCACTCGACGCTCTCGCGCAGCACGCAACCCGATATTCATTCGTACAAACATACTTTCTTAAAACTAAACACATGGCGGAGACGTGGCGCCAGCTTGTCGCCGCCACACCTCTACCAACATATTCGTGGCATTTTTCTGATTAGCAAATACTTCCGATGCTACCGGAGAGTGCCATTCCTTTCGTGCATAATAAAACACTGACGAATTGACTCTGGAGAATAAGTCGCGACAATTTTACTCTTAAATTGGCACGCATCCTTAGAGTGTATGTAGACTAAAAATGTTGTCATTCGAAGAAAATATTTTCCCACAACTTATTTTGCAATTGTTTGAAACAAATGTTCCTGCATTCATGGCAGGAGCATTTTTAAAAATTTAAGGGAAATGAGGTTTTTTCAAGTGAACGCTGCACCGTGACCTACAGCTTCCGACGGCTGGCGCGCGGTAGAAGCAGCGGCCGGACAGTCTTACCTACGTGCAGCGTTCACTTAAAATAATTTTAATTCTCAAAAAGGGGTCAGTGAAGGCGACACTTTGCGCTATATCCCCATTCTTTTTCAAATTGTTAAGAATATTCCTGCCATGAAAATATTGCATCTGTTTCAAGCAATTGCAAAATAAATGGTGAAAAAAACATTTTTTTCAAATGACAACATTTTTAGTATACTCTCTTACGTTATCACTATTGTAGGAATCTTGGCAAATGGGGAGATTAATCTCTTCGAAACACTTTGCTAAATACTAATATATTTAAAGGAATAAACGATATACAACGCTGACGCAATTAACAGTCTCTCTTGCAAGGCAGTCGCAACTCTACTCTCCGCGCTCTTCCCGAACATCCACGCTTTATACTCTTTCAACCCCTTGCATTCATCTCGCTTGCACTCTGTTTCTTGCATCCATCGCTTTCATTCTTAAGGCTCGTACAGACCTGAACATTTCGACGAACATTGCGCCGAAATGTTCAGGTCTGTACGAGGCCTTAGAAACACACAAACTCTCCTATCACTTAGTCCTAAACACTTTTCATTGACGCCTCCTCAGTCACTCGAGTTTTCCAAACATACGGGCGCCGGGCCGTCGCAACATGATCCGGTCGCCCGCACGCACGCATGCACAATGAACCATTCATCCCACACTATAAGCTACCAAAAACTCATCTTTGTCGGTTTGTTAGTTCTAGTCCTACAATTTAATGAAAAAAGAGTGACACTTTCTTTTATTTCTGTAAAATCATCGAAATCCTTTGAGACTTGTTCATAGGTGACTACAACATATTCCAAATGCGAAACATTGTTGCAACAAGAGTCCGATTTCGCGTGGAATGATTCCTATAAGAACAAAGTGAGAGCATATCGTTTCATAGAGGACGAAATACAGTAAGTTTCTGATACAATCGAGCGAATCAGTTCGAGGGAACGGCGAGAACGTCCGTGACGTCGGCCATTGTGGATGGAAATCATTTTCTTTAGCCCCCGCCGAGGAATAAAAAGTGTCAGATACTCTCACACTCCTACGATCATACCTACCCTAGCCTACGCCGTTTTAACCATAAGGGCCCCGAACCCAATAAATCACCTTCCGGAACTGAGTTTTCGTCGCCCATAGAAAAGTCAACCGTCCTCTCCGTCCTCTCACTCTTCCCCACCCTTTCCTTCTCTACTTTCTCTTCTTAGAACCAAATCGCAACAAGACTTTAGCCATCCTTGAAATAGACGAAAACCAGACATCCTCTCCAGCGACCATCCCTTGACTTGTTTCCGACTTTCACTTTTCCTCCCCCATAATTCTCCTACCCTAAAGTCATCCTTCTCCCCATTTTTCCTTGCATCACCAGCTCAGAATTCATTCGCACTTCGAACCGAACGCATCGTGACACTAATTGTATAAAATAAAGAAATCAACTAAGAACGAAAGACTTTCTCCTTCCGGGATCACGACAAAAGTCATGTGCAGCTCCGAAGACGCAGGGAATCGAATCGCATAGTTATCGGATGCACCGACCAGCCTCGTTTTCATAACTTACCTTGGCCGGGAAACCATGACGTTGTGAAAACAATTAGTTAATGGGACGCGGGCCAAGTTTACAAGCTGATCGAGTTACGTTTAATAAAGTCTGAGAATTTTAAACTTTCGTCAACTTGCCCGGTTCGATCTATCGTTTGAAATTACCGGTCGAATTAACGGGGCTTTTAGGGGTTGTAACCCCCGACGAATTAGATCGGGTTAGATAAACGTGGAAGATCGTGTCATCTATTAACCCTTAACACCCCAACGTGCTTCTGTATCATAACTGACCACTACTGTCCAAAAGATGGCGAGTGTATAATCGATTAATAAAATGGCTTTTAGCAAACAAATAAGATCTATCGGTTTCTAGAAAATCGAAATATGCTCAAGTAGTATGCTCGAGGATTATACGGTTCACACACAATTACAGACGTATTTCGCGCGTCCTCGTATCTCCGGAAGATAAAAATGAATTTCTTCATCCCCTCAATCAAGAAAACCACTTAGGATATCCTTCGTTTTTACGCGAACAAAGGTGGCTGCTTTGCGGGAAGTTTTTGGACGGGAAATTAGCGGAGATGTTGACACCGTTGTTGCTCGAACATCTTACTTTTTTGTAATAAGGAATGCCATTGTGGTTAAATAAAAAGAAAAATTAAAATCGACTTTTACGGACGTTGCACGCAATTTCGCACAGGAAATAATTCCAAGATATAACGAAAGATAGAAATGTTTCTGATCGGTCTACCTTAGCGAACTTAAGAAGTTCAGCCATCTTCTTTCCTGCAATAACCACAAAGAAAATGATTATATCCGGCTTTTCAAATTGATTTCAATTATATCTACACTACAAAATTCGATAGAATTGAGTAGAATTTTTCTTGATTTTAGATCTACAAAAGTTGCTACCACTGAAAATAAGATTTCGTGGGGTTTCTTAAAGTTTGACTACAGAAACTGAAAATTGCCCAAAACATCCGCAGTCCATCGACAACGAATCACTCGCCATAATAAATAAAATATCTCGTTAAGCATCGCGTCCGTGATGAGAGGCAAAAACCACATGAATTTTTCACACCCCCCAAAATAGAAGGACTCGGCAGTTAAGGTCAAACGTCCCTCGTCATTCTCATAAGGTCATCGAAGTTGAGATAAGTCACAAGTGATCGAGGTGATCTGGTTATATGTATATGTCAACAACACGGGTCTTGCCAGTGTCAAGGATCGTTCAGGAGACATACCCGAGTCGTGTTATGTTCACACTCCTTGGCGTCCGAGGCCTCTCGAGGTTCGTGGATAATTCCGCGGTAGTGGGGATAATTCTGCGACGATTATTATCCAGGCCTCGGCGACATATATAGAAAAATCACTGTTTTGCCTTCCTGTAAACAATTAACGTTAACATTGAAACGTCATTCATCGTTATAAATCCATCGAGGTCCGAGGCGGGTCACCTGCATCCCCTAGGGAGAATAAACCAAAGATTGAGGGGTGGCTTCTCGTCTGGTGGACAGGATATTTCAAGATCGTAAAGATCGTCAGAAATGATAAATGAAATTTGCAGGAAGTAGTACCTTCCGAACAAATAACGTAAACAATTAACGTTATCAGTAAAAGGTCACGCATCGTCATAAATCCATCGAGGGCGGAGGCAGGTCACCTGCATGACCTGGTTTCGGCTCGAACGATCCAGGGGAAGTTCCCCGTTCGATGAAGAACATCATGGCGGCCAAAATCTCGCATAGCCCCTCGCCTCGCTCTAAACATTCACCATCGAAGAATCGGGTCACTCGTTGACCCAAATTAAATGAAAATATATTTTCCTTTTTAATCACCTGAAAGTGTCGAACATGACGTAAAAATTCTTCTGATGTCTTTATGGTTTTGTGTCTGACCTATTTTTGACCTACTTTTGCCATAAACGCCTAAAATTCGCAGCCTAATTCTACGAAATTGTCGCCGCTTTTGTATAATTTATTCAGAAATTCTGAACCCTTGGTCCTCGGTTTAAAAAGGAACCATTGAAATTATTATTCTTTTTTTTTTTAAGCGAAATACAGTCTGGAATATTAAATAATATTTGTAACATATATCTCGTCGAATATCGGTCAACCCCAGGCGAGATTGAATGGTTCCCAGGCGAACCCGGGACTAGGTGCGGTTATCTTTTTATTGTTTTGGGGGCCACGCATCGTCATTGGAGAACGCAGCGCTTCGCGGGACGTCTCCACGCCTCACGCCGACGTGGTTCCGGTCGACCGGTCCAACAATCAGTCGATGTATAACATTCTATTAACTATTGCCGCGTTACGGTCTTCCCTTTTCGCGAACAATGTCGTCGGAACAGAGTTTCAAAATGGCGAAGTCACGACTCACTCCGAGACCAAAATGTCGGACGAAATTGCAAGGGGAAAGCTCCGTTGAGGAGATTGTTCGACACCATTGTTGCATTTCGATAAGAAACTTTCGATTCTTGTATCGAAAACCTTTATAGAAAATAAAATTGTTCTAAATAAATAAGTTGATCGTAAAAAATAAAAACTAGATGAAAATGTGCCTGTTCTTTCAACAACTATCATAAATTGAACATAATATTCTCCAATTTTTCTAACACCTTCACAATTTAGCTTTCCAGTTTCCATTTTTCTATAAATGCACAAAATCCACAGCGAACAAAAATTAGCACTCAACGATGTTTGTTTATTGCCCGTTGTTCAATTCCATTTTTGACAATCCACTCTCGACAATCGCGTTCGATACGTTGTTCCACGGATTGCACGTCGCAATTAACACGGGCCGGAAGTCACCGCGCATAATTTTGCGTAAAGAGAGTTATACACTGTCAAATGGCGGAAGACGAACACTGCGGGCTTAATTGTGATCCTTATTGGGCCCACCGTGAAATATGGAACAAGAAGCGGATCGCGTGTAATTGTATGCGCCTTCCATTCGGGCGCACACGATCCCGGCCAACGGAATTACCATATAATACCCTGCGGGAATAATGATTCCCCTCTGTAACGCAAATTTTTCGAACGGAGATCGAGATTCGAATTTTTACGACTAATCGAGAAAGTCCGTCACGTGCGCGATTTCAACGGGAATATCTACATATGTCAGGTATGCAGACAAGAACTTTTTCATCCCATTTTTCCGTTTGTATCAAACGCCAATGCAATTCGATGAATAAATATGAACTTCCCGGAGCAAGCGAAAAATCCCTCAGCGAAATAGTCAATCGAAGTTTTCTTGTGAGGTTTAAAGCAAACGCGAAGTATTCGTCAAACAATTTGATTATTTATTAAATTATTTCTTAATCTATTTAATAATCAGAATAATTATTGTTAGAATACGATAGAATTTCGTGGCTTGATTTCGAGAAATATTGTAGTCGAATACCGTTGTCTGGCCCTCCGGAATTTTAATTAAAAATTCCGTAAAATTAACAGAGCTATGGCACGCGATCAGTTCATGCTCCTACGATACTCAGCACGACACGTAGAACGTAAAACGCGTTGTTTGGGACAATTCTAATTTCTTAAAATCTTTATTAACAGTTAGAATTTCTAACAACGATGATACTATTAAAATAAATTGTTTCATGGGATTTTCCGTAAAAATTGCTTTCTCTCGGAACGTTCACGATTCACAGGCTCAATTCACTGTTACAAAGGAAATCATGAAAAATATCAGGTCACTTTGAATTGTCACTTTTAGATAGACACAAGACGTCAGAAATGACGCTTTTATATCGACAATAACTATATTTTCCTGTCGAAGCAATTTTCTTTCGTTACGTCAACGGTATGACGAATCGCCCTAAAAGTTTCAATCGAATCGGTCGCACGGTCTCTGGGAAAGCAATTCCGAAAGATCAGCAAATTTCACAGTGTCCAACAATATCTTCTCCTGTCCCTTGCGCCACTATTTTATTTGATTCATCAAACGCTACGTCTGTATCACCTGTAACAGCTTTTTCACGATATGCCCAAAGGGAGACGGTTCACTCTATGACGTAGGTAGATTTTGCCTACAACCTTTAATTTTTAACGTTGAAATGATGATTTCACATCATTTTATACAAATATCGAGAACACGTTCAGTCAGATTTTCAACGATTTCGAGCGTATGTCCGAAGAAACAAAAAAATTAATTTATCCTCTAAAAATCTTCAGAAAATCTCATATTATATTATTTTATTAATTTTATACAAAAATATTATACAATAAATACGCCATTCTACTCGGGCGAGTCCAAAGAATCGTCGCGTGTGAAAAGAGTTCGCGTATCTTTTGCAGTTAAAGCAGGACAAATGGTTAAAGTTGTAGATTGTCGTCACTAAATAAAAATCAAAAATACAAGATAAAGATCCACAGTCTAGTTATTACATTATTTTCTGTTCGTTAGAATTGTTGAAAGAAGGAATACATTTTTACTTAACTTCTGTTCTCTGCAATTTTCAATAAAGAAAAAAAAAAATTGCAGAGAACAGAAGTCGATGTGTAATCATTGCAGAATATACTTTTTATAATAACTTTTACCATAACAATAAATTTTATATAACTTTTTCTTCAGCGAAAATGTTCTGCTCGGCTTCGTTAAGTAGTTATTAACGAAAAACGCGGGTCAATCAGAGCGCGGATACATTGAAAATTTTTAAAAATATTTATGTAGATCTGTGTCGATTATATAGGTTGTGAAAATTTTTAAGCGAATGGATCGTGTTTTTGAATTTTTAGAAAAGTCCTCTTCACCCAAAATCAAATTTTTGAACGCGTCATAAATTTTGCTTTAACAATCGGGGTCTGCCGATGAAAATTTCAAAAAGCGAGAATTAATTTCGGGAGAGTCTTACAATTAGGAAAAATTGGCTTGATAAAATCTCCCCCAACTGTGAATCTGCATTTCCATTTGACTTCTCGACGCTAGTTGCAGCTTAATAAATTACTACCCCGATTGCTACACATAGTTTCGCTGCTTCTTGCTGCACCGAGCGCACCATCCTGGTGGTCTTTAATTATGTAACTTCGAACTCTCTGGATTCGCCCCGCACATTGCAGCCCGCCCTTTGATTCCCCTACACCCACTGCGGCTTGCACCTGCAACAGTCCGCGGACTACATTCAGCATAGTTTCGTCTTTATTGGATTACGCGTTCGCCGGACCGACGCGCGTCACTCACACTTCCATTGTAACGCTGTACTATCAACAGACAATGCTTTCGTGATTAGCGCGATTCGGATTGTAACTGGAAATCGCTTGCCTGCCTCTGTATCAAAGTTCGGTCTTAGTCAAACAATTCGAAAGTAATTTAAAATAATTTAAAAATTAACTTGAATTATTAAAGTTTATTCGCAATAACGAAGGATAAATAAAATTTTAGTTGTTTCCCCATTATTCGTGTCAAATTCGTCATTAATTCGTTTCCCGTTCGTCGAATGCCGTATTCTCTCCGTAACTGTCGAAAAGATCTCTACCGTAATTGTCCAAAATGTATCCGCACCGTGGGAACTTTATAAACATTTAATCATGTGTATGAAATATTCGAAGACAGTTAGATTTTCAGAGTGGAGCTGTTAACGCTTCAATTGCAACATTTTTTAACGTATTTTTGAAAATTAAGAGAAACTCAGAAAAATAAAATTAGCTTAACCAAGTAATTATTTACTCGAGTAAATGTACAAGTTTTTGATGTGCAACGAAATAGCAGTGATTCGTTTATAAAAATTGGTCGAATAAATAATATTGGTTATTTGTCACTGACAAAGATTTTGAGACAGTAGGGATTTTTGAAGGACTTTTAGGGCCACTTCGAATGTATCAACCAGTATCCTGACCTGCCAACCTCTCTTGTTTGTTGAATATTGAAGCAAGTAGTACAGAGTACGATTAATCCGGCGTCTGCAAAACAAAAGTTTATGAAACATTACCGTCTATAGTATTAACTCTCGAACTTTCTACTGCGGTGAATTCCGTAAAGTCTTCTGGCTTCTTAAATTATTTTACGCTCGAAACTTGAGACAAACGAAGTTAATAGGAAGTATCGTTTCCTTTACATCGTTACAGTAGTTGAAGAAGAGTACCTCAAGAAGTTGTTATGCGAGAATTTCCTACCTCCCGTAATTTATTTTCGGTTCATTATTAATTCGGGGTATGTCCGCCACAAATCATTAAATACATTATTACATTTTCTATGATTACAAACAATATTATTAATACTCCAAAAGAAATTATAAATTTACTGACAGCAAAATTCGTGTTTCTCATTTTTAAGGTTATAGATTAGTTGTTTCAACTGTTAGATAATCGCGACAGAGATAAATAAAAATTTAAAAAACATGAAACATTGACTGCAGAATAACTAAGAGTATAACGCGAGCCAAAATGGTGGGCACTTCGCGCCGAAGTTTGCCGATTATTTTTCGAGAATTTTCGGGGTTTCCTCATCGCTATGTTGCGAAACACACAATTCCCAGATCACACGAGCAAAAATACATGATATGTCAATTCATGTGATGATAATATGTCAATATATGATAGTGTGTCCTTGGAGCGCTGGGAAACATTTCGTGTCGGTAGAGTAATGGCGGTTTCCTGTTGCGCGGTTCGTGCGTATTCCTTCGCGAATCTGTTCCACGTTTAATCATTTTGAGGGTTTTTTTCTCTCTTTGGTTACCAGCCACTGCCGTGCTGCACTTCTCGCGGAAATAGTTTTTCAAACAATCAACAGGTGGTAGGTAGGCCGCGTCTGATGAAGCAGGTATCGATTAGAAAGAAATAGGCAAAACGGCGGCGGATGTAGGACGGAAATATTTTATGGACCTTGTTTCTTTATACACAATTGCGACAATGTTGTTAAAATAATCAACAAGGTGTGTACCAATTAAAATCAATTTTTTAAGAATTCACAATAAAGGGGAAGGATGAGCCTATGTAATACGGAAATCAGTTTTTCGGTCATATTTGTTTTTATACAATTGCAAGGATTTTTTTAAACGTACAACAAAGTGTACTCTTTACAATAATACCAGAATTACATCGATTAATTTATCAACCATATTTATTTTCGTAGAACATCGAGAATTTTTCTACTCAGTCACCACAAAGTAGTCCGTTTCTACTAGAACAACCCTTAACCTCTTAACTTAAAAGCCCGAGAATACTCGGGTATTATACACACTATTACAAAATAATTGTTAAGTTAAGAGGATAAATCGATTCGTTGATTTTTCTCGAATAAATTCTCAAAAATGTCCTCTTCCACAATAACGGAGGAGTAATGTTCGAAACTGAATTATAACTATTCAGAGACTATATCAATATTTTCCCCTATTTTTTGCCTGTAGGAAGTTCTGAAATAAAAGAGAGGAAATGATTGAGAAATTATCTTGTTTAATTAGGAAATTTTAAGGAAACCTGTTCCGTCGCAAGGAACAATTCAAGCGGTGCTTGCCTTCGGACAATCGTTTATGATACGCTCGTAACTAAGTGATTACTTTCAATGATTAGGCACGGCGCAACAGTGACGACCATCCAGGCTCGCATCACAGCCTGTCTTTCGTTTGTTTTCACTTCTATGGTTGCGGGACGTCATAAATTAAGTCCTACGAAGGACCACCCAAAATAAAAGAGCACTGGGCAAGGCCCATTCAGCTCACCTAAACAGGGTGACAATCAGTCAAGGATGCGCTGATTGAGCAACACACCTTTCAGCATAACCAATCAGTGCACTTCCTCTCCCATGAGGACCGCCCTCTCAATACATAGAGAAGCCTCACAATTGTTACGTATGGAGACGTTCTCCACGTTTATTTCGATTAGAATTTCTAATCTCTTTTCTGAGAACGAAAAGCGTCCCAACAGGCCCCTTTTATTAACGAAAGATACTGTATGCCTTCTTTATATCAAAATCTCTAGACACTCCCTTCTGGCATCCGTTAATCAATATTCTGATAGGAAATAGCCCGGATAACCTTCATTAACCGCTTTCAACGAAAATCTAACCGAGGCCTGCTTTTCATTAGAAGTGACAAAAAATGTGACTGTGACCCTACGCGAAATCAAATCTTAAACAGAGTACCCCTTTCATTTTCAAGGTATATAAACCCATTCGTTTTCATCCTCTTTGGTTAGTCGAGAAGCGGTTCAGTCAAGATTCAGACGCGGTTCAGTACTCGTGCAGTCACGTCGCGTCAAGTCTAGTGAGATCGGGTTAAAGTCCCTTTCGAATCAATTCGTAAACTTATAGATTCCGTTAGTTCGGTATATATTCTATTTGGCATTAAACAATCGCTATCTAACCCCGCATTGCCAGTGCGTCAACACCGTGCATCATAGGTAACAAATCCTCAAATTGTACATTCACTCGCGACACAAACAACAACATTTGTAATTAGCTTAAATCAGAATATATTTGTCCTGTTTGTTAACTCGCGTAATCTACAACCCTTAATTATTGCCCAATATCCTAATCTAATAATTGAACGTTCCCACACGATACAATCTTACCGCTCGGATTGTATCAATTAAATTATATAAGTTACGAGGCTTACTAATCTTAAATTCAAATCAACGAATATTTCTCCCACCTAGCGGATCCCCGATTTCGCATTGGGTTCTTCCGTATCCTAGCAGCTCCCTGATTTAGCATCAGGTGCGTCTGCGTTTGACTCCAACCTCCCAGAGGTTCCCTGATTTCGCATCAGGTGCGTCCTCGACGTCAACTATCCTAGCGGCTCCCCGATTTCGCATTGGGTGCGTCCGCGTACCTAACTAACAAATTGAAACCATATTCCTGGGGTAACAACCCCTCGCCGGCCTCTCGCGTTGCTCGCAGCCCTGGCTCGTAACACAATCAAGATCCGACGCGAAACGCTCTCGCGATCTAAAACAATCACACGAGACGAATCGACGCGTCTAAGGCAGGGCCTGCTAGATCAGCCTTACTGACGAATCCTCTAGCAGCTTCCGACTAAATTCAGCAACTCAATATTTGAAACAGCTGTCCAAAATTAATTTGGCGGACAGTAAACCGCGGCGGTATCGGGAGTGACGCGTCCGCGACCACCGGGCCCAAGATTTACGACCTTGGGCGGAACAATCGTCCGCGTGTCATTTTCAAAAACAATTCCGCACCGAACAAACCCCGAAGATTCAAGACACGGGTCTGGCGAGCTCGCGAGTTGTAATTCGCTCGTCCGACAGCGTCGATCAATGTCGTTCCGCTATCGAGTTTTCGCTATCGATACAGGTACTTTAAACCGTTCAGAAGGTTCAAGCCGCCAGGTAGACTATTCCAAGGGTGCCAAGGTCATACGGGAGAATCTACCAAGGGTTCCCGGCGCGTCGCGTAGATTCGCTCAATTAGGTGCATCGGTTTCTTCCACTTTCTCTTACACCCTCCGTCCCTCTCTCTCTCTCTCTCTCTCTCTCTCTCTCTCTCTCTTGCTCACGCTGGAATTCATGGAATCCCCGAGCGTGGTCCACCAGAATGTTCCAATTTACTGGAACACGATCGCCGACAGTCGAATGGCTTCCAATTGCTCCAAAGACTCCTCCGTCCGGGATCACATATCTCTGACCCGGGTTCCGCGTGCTCGACAAATTGTTGCTCTCCAGCCCCCATTTAGCTGCGATATTATTCATCGGCGAGCTTATCTTCTGTTTCGACGTCCGAGCCACTTGTTTAGCCCCTGTGTAAAATGAAGGGTATGAAATCACCTTCCTGGACGGCCATTAATCTAACAAATTCATTCGTTGATGTCCGGTTCTCGGAAAATTAGCTGGATTAATAATTGCGAAGCTTGTTGGGACCGTTTATCATTATGTAAATTGAAATATCTGCTAAACTAATCATTTTTCACATGCTCAACACTTTTTTGAAGTATACAAACACGGATAGATTCGCGTGGGTTGGCACGAAAATATCCTGTTGCACAATGGCGAGACACGATTTTTTCGTTGCATCAGTTTTGATAAAGTCGGTGATCTTCCCAGCTCGTGGAGAGTTGTGGAGATCGTGAAGATGTGCTTTGCACATACGATTTTCGAGGTTAAAAATAGTATATGTAGACTGCGGGTTTGTATGCGTTCATATTATTTATACAATTCAATTCGATGCAACACGCGTCGGCGAGCACACGCCGGCCCTGCGGCAAGGATCAACCCACACACCGAAGGAAACCAGGGGAGTACCGAGGGAACCAGCAGCCTGCCGATACCAGTGCGTTACCCCCAAAAATCGGCCGATCGACGCGAGGACCAGCCAGGATCCAGGGAGCTTCCGCATTCACCATGCAGCCTGCAAGCAGCACAGACGAGAGCCTGGAAGCGTTCTTGGCCGAGCTGGAGGCCGACTACCGCCGACACGGACCCTTCGACCCAGAGAAAGCATTCGGACCTCCAGCTGCAGCCACCCGGCGCCCGACGACCGACCCGACCACGGCTGGTCACTCCGGCGGCCAGCCCGCCGCGGTGGAGTCTCACCTCCGGGGACCCGACGAGGCCACGCCACCAGTTCAGGCCCCAGGCCCCAGGCCGATCCATTCCTCACCCCAGGCTCGACCAACGAACCGGGGAAATCCGCCACGTCGGAGCCCAGCGACCACATGTAAGGCTTATTGCAATAATGTCGCTAGTTTTTCCGTTTGTACCATGTACGCGCCGACTTTTCGCGAACCGTACCGCTCCGCTCTCCGAAGAAAGGGGGGGATGCGACGAAACGGCGAAATCCGCGTTCCGTCGCGAGCTCGCACAACGGACCCAAGTACGAGCCAATCCGCAACCGTCCCGAGCGCGAACCAATCAGAGCACGCCGCCGCTTCGCGAACATTTCGCGAGAATAAATAACGGAGCGAACCGCGTTTAGGTCGGAGTTGGCTGAGAACGATTTGAGTCTTCAGTCGAGACAGACCAAATTCGAAATTCAGTGGCGATTCCTGATCTCTCTCTTGAGAATAAATCGGTTGATTGGTTTGAAATTAATCGGATTTATTGGAGAGAGGGGTGAAAGTGGAAACGATCGAGAGTTGAAGAAAGTGAAAACTGGGGTACAATATAGTGAAAAACACTCAAAACAAGTGAAAGTGAAATAGTGAAAGAGTAAAAAGGGGAAGCCTCCGCTACAAACAATTATAAACCGGGGGCCGGGGCCTCTATCCCCCCTCTAAATAAATAACTAGATAAAAAAAGAATAAATTAGGTTAAAAAATAATAGTTAGAAGTAGGTAAAATAGTGAAAAGAGCGTAGTTAATAGGTAAAATACAAGTAATTAATTATAAGAATAGACTTAGGCTAGATTAGATATAAAATAACGTGTATAGGTCGATTAAAAAGTACCGGAATAGGCTATTTTTAGCTAGAACTGAGGTTTATTCCAAAAATAGCGAAATTTTAGTAAAAACAACCAGGGAAATAAAAACCGTATGGGCCAAGGAATAAAATTCCCGATATAAAAAATTTTCGTCCGAGGCCTCTAAAAGGGTTAACTTAACAGCAAGTATAGGAAATAATCATCCAAATTCGGAAATTTTTTGGGAGGTTGATATTGACACGTTTCTGAACAATTTTGATTCTACAGGGCGATACATGTTTGGTGGCCCGGCGGTTATTGTTGAATAACTTTCGAACCAAAAGGGCTGTCGGGAAGGTCCAAACGGATTTAGAAGGTTTAGGGCCCTCCGGACCTCCCACCAAACTTTCATATATACAGTGTACACCGTTAAAATCGACCCCAGGTAAATACCCGAGTTGGGACTCCAAACTCGGTGGGGGTATTTTAGACACCCGGGAGAGAGATCGCTACCGACAATCGAAATCGATCGATTACGATTGCCGGCGGGTCGGTTTCTCGATCGGACCACCTGGGGCCGAGATAACGGTGTCACGTGACAGAAGGAGACATAATTTTGATAAAGAGAAAATATACGATCGGTGCTCCCTAAGAAGGGCTATACGCACAAAAAAGAATTTCTCGGATAGCCCAAACGGTAGCCGAGAAATCGGCGACCAAATCTTTTTTGTAGGCCGGGCACCGGGTATAGAGGTAGCGACAGCTACGACCGGACCCGAGTACGTGCAGAACAAGGTAGAGAAATATTGGAGTAAAAGCGTTTAGAACAAAAAATTGCGAAAACGCGTATACCGGCCTAGGAACCCCCCAGGAGGAAAGTAGTGAAGGATTTAAGCCGAAATCTTCACGAACAAGCGAGTTTTTGGACTGAGACAGGGCCAGGAAGGCAAAAATCGATTAGATTAGGATTCTAGAGCCTAGGGCAAGGGCCGAGGAACGCGAAGGGCGTAAATAAAAAAAATTTTTTTTTTTTTAATTTTTTTTTTATTTTTTATTTTTTTAGTTATCAATACAAAATTGTAAATTTTAGGCGAGCGAGCCGGCTTAAAGCCAGCAACCGAATAGGCCGAGTTCCGAGAAAAACAGCGAGCAGTAATTTTTAAGATAGCGGGAGTCAAGCGTGACTTAGAACCTAGAACAAAAAACATATAGCGAGCGATAGTGAATAGGAATTATAAGATTAGAACTGATATATGGAAATGAAATAAATAAGGAAATTTAGATATTAAAAAAAAAAAAAAAAAGGTCGGAGTTGGCTGGGAGCTGCTCACCGGGAACCATCCCGAGCTCCTGACCACTCGCATACGCGTGTGAACACGCATACTACGGCTTCTTCCGTGTGTGTGTGCGAACACGCTGGTGCTAGGTGGAACACGTACTACGGCTTCTTCCGTGTGCGTGTGACACCAGTGGCGCGAGGAAGTCTCGAGTGAGCAGACGGACGGGAGCAGTGTCTCTGGGCGCTACTGCTCGTCGCGCGCTCCAGCTCTCTCCCCCTTCCCGATTCCTTTCCGCCGGTCCTGCGAATTTTGCTCACCGGTCCGCGACCAGGCATCTCGTCGCATTCGTGACAGTCCTCGTCGGATCGCAGCCGCGTTCGGAGCTCGTCCTGTACGAGCGACGACGCTGGTGACGGGAGCTCGTTCTCTGGGAACGTCCGGGTGCGAGCGACCCCACCGCGATCTGATTTGGGGGCGACGGGTGGGGCGTCCCGTCGGTCCGGAGTCGGAGTGGATTCGCGGCCACCGTGCGCTCGGCCGCCAGCGAGGAAGCACCAGTTCACTAGAATCTCGCCGAGCCGCGGTGGTTCCTACCGACCACCCGTAGATCCGGAATCCTAGGAATCCTTCGCACCGGAGAATACCGCCGTACAAATAGCGAATCCTGCCCGCTTCGCGTTCCCGCCGTATTAGCGAATCCTGCTCGCTCCGCGTTACCGCCGTACGAATAGCGAACCCTGCTCGCCCCGCGTTACCGTCATAAGAAAAGCGAGTCCTGATCGCTTCGCGTCTCCGCCGTACAAATAGCGAATCCTGCTCGCTCCGCGTTACCGTCGTCAGGAAGCGAGTCCCGATCGCTCCGCGTTCCGCCATTACTTTCAGCGTGTATTAGATTTAAGGTAAACTAGTATTAAAATAAATAACGTGCCGTTTCCTCGCGCTGATTACAGCCAGCCGTCGCACCGAAGCCGCCAGCCGGGAACCGTCAACGCTACCCGGGGCGAATCGCCGCCGGCAATAAACATATCTTTCTTACCCTAAAGCGTCTCCGTTATTTCACCCGCTGTCCTCTCCGCCGACCCTGGCCGCTGAGCAAATCCAGGTGAGGACAGAACTCCTTCCTTCCACGACTAACGCTCGCGAAGGGAGCGCAACCGTTACAATCGTTTAAGCGTTTCTAGATTTTCTAAATGCTTCTATACTGTTTTGCGTTTGATCCATCCATTTTTAACACGAATCTATAAAATCCACGGTCGTGTTAATCATTGTTTGTTTAGCCTGGGATAAATAATCCTTCAAAATATAATTTTTTAAATTCGATGTTCTCGGGGTGGGGGGGGGGGGTGAAAGTGGGAGAAAGAAGAGTATACACCTTAGCGTATGCGGACGATATAGCGATGCTGGCGGAAGAGGAGGAAGGAATGAAAGGGATGATAGGGGTGCTAGAGCGCTGTATGGATAAGAAAAGGCTGCAGCTAAACGCAGAAAAGTCAAAGATAATGAGGTGTAGGAGGGGATGGGGAAGGTGGAAGAAGGTGCGTGGAGGTGGAAAGGTAAGGCACTAGAGGAGGTCAGTCGGTATAGGTATCTAGGATATGTAATAAAGAGGGATGGGGGTCAGGAAGAGCAAGCGGCGGAAAGGATAAGGAAGGGGGCGGCAGTGATGTGACAAGTGTGAGGAATAGGGAAGAGGAGGTTTGGAAAGGACTGGGCTAGGAGGATTTGGCTTTTCGATAAATTAGTGTGGCCGGTGATGAGTTATGGAGTAGAAATATGGGGGTGGAGGAAAAGGGAGGGTATGGAAAGGATGCAGGAGAGATACCTAAAGTGGGTGTTAGAAGTAGAAAAGTGTACGCAAGGGTACATGGTTAGGGGGGGACCGAGGGGATATGGGCTTAGTAGTGGTGACTCGGATCCACTACTAGGTATGCCACAGTGGTGGCGGTCATATCCCTAAAATCCTCTACGCTCCACCTCCTCGTGGTGGTCCCTGGGAACACACATAGTTGTGTGTTGCTAACGGAGCGAGGGGTATTCCGCGGGAAGTAGTCCCAATGATGTGTGAGGCGATGCCGGCGGGATCTTCGGATCCTGGCAGGGCCTCCCTTGCCGGTAAGGCTCACACGGAGGGATGAAAAACCGCGGAATGGGTCCTGCGATAACGACCGGGGAGGTCGCCGCAGGGCCCTTGCCGTAAACCGGTGGTCATGTTTTACCGGAACGGTGGTCTTGCCTTAACCGGCCGGGCCGCGAGGATGATAACCTCTATAAAAAATCCCCAACCCTAAGCTTCGGTGCGCGGCGAGAGGGTACGCCCTGGTAACAGGGCGTGGCTGGTGGGGTACACCAGTCGCGAGCGCACCAACGACCACTGGATACCTGGCGCCTCCAGTGTGTATCTAGCCTTACCCGGGTAGTGGGGGCTCTGCCCGGGTGGACCTCTTTTCCCGCCATATTCGTGGGATCTTTATGGATTACTCAAAAAATAAAAATGACGAGGTTAAGGAGGGGTTACCACACCCGAAAGTGGTAGTGGAGGGAGTTGGGGCGGTCCTGGACCTGTCCCAGGAAGAGAGGTGCCAGACCCCAGCTGTTGGGGACCGGCCCTTTCTCCGACCGGAGAGGGGAGTGAGGGGACGGGGTTCGCGCGTCCGGTCGGAGGACCGACTGTCGGACGCCTCGACCCAGTCGCCCCCCCCCCCCCATCCCCAGCGGGGCGGGCACGAAGAGGTCGTTGACCCCTCCGGGCGTGCCACAGCCGACTCCGTCGCAGGGAAAGCGGGAGCGGCTGGACGAGGTCGTCCGACCGGACATTAGGTCCATGTTCCCCGGGGAGCTGTCCGCCCTTATCGCGGAAAAATCGGACTTTGCCCGGGAGCTCGCGGAGGCCAGCCGGAACCTTAAGGGTACTCACCTTAAGGGGATCCGCGAGGCCTCCGCGGACATTAAGGCAGCAGTGAGGGAGTTGGAACGCAGGGGTGTCCAGGTTGGACCCCCTGTCGACTCCCGCGCCCCTGTCTCCCGGGTGGACGCTGTGGACGCCGCACTGCGGCTGGAGAACGCGGCTCTCAGGAGGGAGCTTTTGGAGACCCGCGACTCGCTTCGGGCCATCAGGGGGGAGTTGATGGCGATGAAGCGGTTGCGGGACGCTCCCCCCCTGCCGCGGGTCTCCACCGCCGAGGTCAGCGAGGTCATCGCGACCCAGCCGACGCAGCTGGACCTTATGGCCCAGATGAAGGCCCTCATGGAGGAGGGCCTCAGATCCCTCCGCGAAGAAATGCGGAGGGAGCTGCGGCGGGTGGCCGGACATGGTGCCCGTGGGGACCCCCGGCCGCCGCCGCCGGCCCCTCCGGTGCCGCCGCGGCCCGCCCCTGCGCCTGCTCCGCCGACGCCTGCCCCTGCCCCTGCCCCGGGGACGGGGGAGAGGCAGAAGAAGAAGAAGAAGAAGAAGAAGGGGAAGAAGGCTGGGGAGGCTCCCCACACCGGGTACCCCAACTAAGCCGGGGACCTGGACGGAGGTGGTCGGGAGGCGGGCCATCTCCGCGGCCAAGGCCGCTGCTAAGGCCGCGGCTGAGGTGGCGGCAGCCATATCGGCTGGCGCCCCAAAGGGTAGGAGGGCCGCTGTCCCCGCCCCGAAGAGCGGGAAATCAGCGGCCAAAATCAGGGCCCCGCCACGCTCTGCGGCAGTCACCGTGACTGTCCCGGAGGGGAGCGGGGCCTCGTATGAGGAGGCCGTTAGGAGGGCCCGCCAGGGCGTCGACTTAGACGCCCTTGGCATCGGGGCCCTCCATTGGAAGAGGGCGGTAACCGGGGGCCTCATTATTGAGGTCCCCGGTGCCGATGGGGGCCCAAGGCCGATGCCTTGGCCGCCAAGATGGCCGCCGTCCTGGGGGGGATGAACGTAAAGGTGTCCAGGCCCGTGAAGAAGGCGGAATTCCGCCTCACAGGCCTGGAGGTCTCCGTGACCCCCCAGGAGGTAGTGGAGGCGGTGTCGAGAGCCGGGGGCTGCACCGCCGAGTCCGTTAGGGTAGGGGAGCTTAAGGCTCCGCGCAGCGGGCTCGGCACCATATGGGTGCAGTGCCCGGCCGTGGCGGCCCTGGCCATCGAAAAGGCCGGGAAAGTACGCGTGGGGTGGTCCACCGCCCAGGTGGTTGTGCTGGCGGCTCGGCCGCTGCAGTGCTTCCGCTGCCTTGCCCTGGGGCATGTTCGGCAGCGGTGCACTGCGGAGGTCGACCGCAGCGGTCACTGCTACCGCTGCGGTGACGCCACCCACCGGGCGGTGGAGTGTAAGGCGCCACCCCATTGCGTGGTCTGCGCGGCCTTGGGGAGACCGGCGGGCCACAAGGCGGGGAGCAAGGCGTGCTCCCCGCCACCAAAGGCCAAGAAGAGCAAAAAGGGGGCGGGCGGTGTGGCGCCCACCCCAGTTGCGCCACCGGATACCCCGGTGGCGAAAGCGGCCGCTCCCCCAACCTCCAAGGAGGGGGAAAGTATGGAGGTGGAGGCGGCCCCCAGCGGGGCAGGGGGTAATGACCCCCCGCCACCCGCACCGGCGGCTAAGGAGGGGACCAGCGCGAAGGCCACTTAATGGCCCATATTCCGCGCTGGTCCCCTCTCCCGGTACTCCAGGCCAACCTCAACCACTGCCGCCAGGCGCAGGACCTAATGGTCCAGTGCCTGGAGGAGTGGGGGGTTGGCCTGGCCGTCGCCACGGAGCCGTACAGAGTCCCGGACCACCCACACTGGTCCGGGGACGATGACGGCTCCGTGGCGATATGGTGGCGTCGCCACTCGGCGACTGTTCCCCCCTGCTCCGTGGTCGAACGGGGCAGGGGGATGGTGATGGTAAAGTGGGGAAGATTTCTGGTCGTGGGGTGCTACAGCTCACCCAGTTATGACTCCGCCGAATTAGGGATGTTCCTGGACCGGCTGGGGCTAATGATAGCCCCTTATATAGCCGGTCCAGTGTTGGTCCTGGGGGACCTCAATGCGAGGTCCTCCACTTGGGGTAACCCCGGGACCAACGCCCGAGGCGGAGTCCTGGAAGACTGGGCGGAGGGGATGGAGCTCCGGTTGTTAAACCGGGGCTCCGTGCCTACGTGCGTGAGGTGGAACGGTTGGTCTATTGTGGACGTGTCGTTCGCGACCGCCGCCGCCTCACGCCGTGTGTCCAATTGGCGGGTCTGTGATGGAGAGACCCTGTCGGACCACAGCTACGTCCTGATGGACGTGGCTGTGGTCTCGGACTCGCCATTGGACACGCCCCTCCGACGTGGCACCCCGTCAGCGCCCAGATGGGCGCTGAAACGACTGGACGGGGACCTCCTGAGGGCCGTGATTATCGGCTCCGCCTGGCCTTCGGCCAGGGAGCGCGAGGCAGACGAGGGGGCGGCTTGGATCCGGGGCACGTTGCAGATGATCTGTGACGTGGCGATGCCCCGGGTCCGAGCTCAGCCCCCGAGAAAGTCAGTTTACTGGTGGTCGGGGGAGCTGGCCGAACTCCGCAGTTCGGCCGGCCGAGCCCGCCGCCAGTATGCCCGCGCCCGTCGCCGCCATTTTCTGGGCGGCGACGCGGAGCCGAGGGTCGCCGAGCTGTACAGGGAGTACAGATCGGCGGCCGTGGCCCTCAACCGTGCGATTGCCGCTGCTAAGGCCAAGGCTTGGGATGAGCTCCTGCTCACCCTCCGTGAGGATCCGTGGGGACGCCCGTATAAGGCGGTGCTTGGGAAGCTCCGCCCCTGGGCGTCCCCGGTCACGGAGCGGTTAGACCCGGAACTTCTGGGGCGCGTAGTGGATACCCTCTTCCCCCTGAGTGAGGGGGGGAGGGAACGCGCCCCGGGTCCGGCCATTGAATGGTCGGACGAATTCCGGGTCAACGAGTGGGAGCTGTACCGGGCCGTCCGGGAACTCCGGGCCAGGGGCAAGAAGGCCCCTGGCCCCGATGGGGTTCCCGGTGGTATAATGGCCTTAGCTATGGAGGTCCTCGCCCCGGCGTTCAGGAGCGTCATGGACGCGAGCCTGCGCCGGGGAGTCTTCCCCACGGTGTGGAAAGATGCGTGCCTGGTTCTCCTCCAAAAGGAGGGGAAACCCGCAGAGTCTCCCTCTGCATACCGGCCGGTTTGTTTACTCGACGAGGCGGGCAAGCTATTCGAAAGGATAATTGCCGCCCGCCTCGTCGAGCATCTGTCGCGGGGTGGTCCCGACCTGAGCGAGAGCCAGTATGGGTTCCGGAGGGGGCGCTCCACTATAGACGCCCTGGAGCGTCTGCGCCTCCTCCGTGAGCAGGCTGTCGCTCGGGGCAGGGTGTTGATCGCGGTGTCGTTGGACATCTCCAACGCTTTCAACGCCCTGCCCTGGTCGGAGATAATGGGGGCGCTGGACTATTTCCAGGTGCCCCCTTATCTCCGGGAGGTGGTCGGCGACTATCTCCGCGACAGAGAGGTGGTGTTTACCGGCCGGTATGGTATTGTACACTCGAGGGAGACGCACCGCGGCGTTCCGCAGGGGTCGGTCCTCGGACCGCTCCTGTGGAACTTGGCATACGACGCGGTGCTGCGGGTTGTCCTCCCCCGGATACGGGTGTCATCTGCTATGCAGATGACACCCTGGTTTATGCCGAGGGGGAGGATTGGAGGAGGACCAGGCACCTCGGAGAGGCCGCCCTGGACTGCGTGGTCGGGCGAATCCGGAGAATGGGGTTGACCGTGGCCGCCACAAAAACCGAGGCGATTTGGTTGTATTCGCCTCGGGTGTGGCGGCTACCCCGCGGTCAAGATCTCCGGATTCGCGTCGCTGAAACCTCCGTCGCGATCGGGCCCAGGATGAGGTACCTGGGCCTGATCATAGACGGCCGCTGGCGATTTGATGGACACTTTGAGCTCCTCGCCCCCCGACTAGAGAGGACGGCAGCCGCATTGGCGCGGCTGCTGCCGAATGTCGGGGGGCCGGATTTGAAAGTACGCCGCCTCTATGTGGAGGTGGTGCGGTCTATAGCCCTGTATGGGGCCCCCGTATGGCACCGCTCGCTCGAGGCCAGCACGCCCAGCCGCAAGCTCTTTGAAAGAGTGCGGCGGCGGCTGGCCTTGCGGGTCATACGGGGGTACCGCACCATCTCCACCGAGGCGGCGGGACTCCTCGCCGTGATTCCACCCTTCACTGTGGTGGCGGCGGAGCGGGCGAAGTTATACCAGATCGCCCGCTCCTTCCGCCGCCCGCCGGGGGTGGAAGTCACGCGCGAGGAGGAGTTGGAGCTCGAGGGCCACAATCGCCAGGCCCGGACGGAAAGTTTATCGGAGTGGAGGGCGCTGTTGGCGCCCTCCACACGTCCGATTGTCCGGGCCCTTCTGCCCATATTTTATATATGGTGCAGGAGGCGGGGAAGGTTGACCTTCCGCCTCACGCAGGTGCTCTCCGGCCATGGCTGTTTTGGAGAGTACCTGCACAGAATGGGGCGGGAGCCGACGGCGCAGTGCCACCACTGCGGCGAAGATGTCGACACGGCGCGGCACACTCTTGAGGAGTGCCCTGCTTGGGCCGGGCCGCGCCGTGTCCTGAGAGCCGCAGTGGACGGGTGGGACCTCGCGCTGTCGACCGTGGTTGACCACATGGTCGACAGCGTGGGGTCGTGGAATGCGGTGGCCTCCTTCTGTGAGGTAGTAATGACCCAGAAGGAGGCCGCCGAGCGGGCCCGGGAACGGGACCCGGGCTCCGCGAGAAGGGTGTGGGCGCGGGGACGACCCCCGCGCCGACGTTTGCCCCCCCAGGAGGGGGGCGGAGAGGGCAGGGAGGGCGCGGGGGTCTCCCCCGCGCCAACGTGTGCCCCCGGTGGTGGGGGCGGAGTGGGGCTGGCGCGGGGGTTTCCCCGCGCCCTGTTATGCCCCCACAACTGGGGGCGGTGAACTTAGGGGCCCGGGGTGTGAGCTGACCTGGGCCCCCGGGGGGGAGCATAGCTCCCCCCGTGATAGGCCGACACCCCCGGGTTATTTTCCCGGGGTAGGGGGGTGTCGGTCCGTCCCTCCCCGATTGGGGAGGGGGATCCGTGGGGGGTATTGGGTGAGGAAGGGTCGGGGCGTGCCGGATCACGCCTCCGACGGCCCTTCCTTCCGGTGGCGGCGTCTTCTTGCCTCGGCCGGGGCTGGTTCCTTCGGGATACCGGCCCCGAGCGGGACACGAAGACTCCGGGAGCTGTGGGTGGACCGAGCTGGGGCTCGGGAAGCCCAATCCGAAGGCTCCAGGGATGGGGACACCGGGCGGGTCCCTCCGCCCGGGGTCTTATAGCGTAGGCAGTGGGGGAGGTTAACCCCTCCCCCGGGGCGTGATGATAGCTGGGAGGTGTCCTGTTGAGTACTCGCGTGATCCAGGCACCTCCCGTGTAGCTTAGGTGGGCGTGAGGTTTTAGTGGGTAGTCTCCGGGGGCTCGCCCCCCGGGGAGAATCCCACATAACCCCGGCTTTCCCCCAGGGAGTCGGGGTATGTATAAAACATTTCCTCACGATAAAAAAAAAAAAAAAAAAAAAGGGTACATGGTTAGGGAAGAATTGCAGAAAGAGTTAATGAGGGGCAGGGCGGGGTTGAGGGCATGGGGGTATGAAAAGAAAGGAGAGGAGTAGTAAGAGAAGGATGGGAGAAGGAAAGACGGGATTTCTTTGAGGATAGGGGGTGGACAATACAGGAGATGGAGGAAATGATGGAGGATAGGAGAGAGGAGGTAAGTGGGGAACTGGTAAAAAGGGAGAAGGAAAGGCAGAGGGAGGAAAGGTGGGAAAAGATAAAGAAATCAAGATATAATAAGTGGTATGGGATGGTAAAGGGGGAGGGTCTGTCGGGCTACTTAAAGAAAGGGTGGAGGGAGAGTAAATGGCAGAGGGTGGCAAAGTTTAGGTTAGGAAATGGTATGAAAGAGGGAAAATATTGGATGGATGAGGAAGAGAGAAAATGTAGAGTGTGTGGATCGATAAGTGAGACATGGGAGCATGTATGGGAGGAATGTATGAGGCTGGATGAGGAAGGAGGTGGGCAGGAAAAGATGGGGGAAGTGCTGGATGATGAGGGGGGAGGGGAGAAGTGGATGAGGAGGGTGGAGGAATGGAGGGAAGGTGCAAATGGAGGATTGGGATTAATGGAGAGCGACCGGAAGAGGGTGTCCGCTGCTTAGGGAAGGAGGAGTAGGAGGAGGAGTGTGTGTCCGTGTCCGTGTGTGTGTGTGTGTGTGTGTGTGTGTGTGTGTCTAATATATTATGATTTTATTTCTCTTTAACACTTTGACCAACACGTCGGTCACATGCTAGTGGCATAGTATTTTTTTATCTAACTCAAAATCAAATTTTATTACCATTATTACGTCCCAGGTAGGACGGATTATGATAGGACGCAGTTTTGAACCTACCTGCATTCACCGGCTACTCGAATAATTTTTGCATTTGCTTCTCCCAGCGATGGAATTCCAAAACGTTTCCATCCAATTCGCCTACCAGTTCTTTCAGCTCCTGCCATTTTTTAACCCTCGTCCGTGTTGTCCGAACTCGAACTTCATCTTCTGAACGCGGTAACATCGTTCGTGCAACATCAAGTTCTCCTCTTAAAAGCTCAATCTCACGTGTGGCTAGGTCTCTTTCTCGACGGAGAAACTCAAGCTCCGCGTCTGCAAGAGAGAGACCTCCAGATGTGACAACGGCTTGTGGGCCCTGACCTGTAACGCGTGATTCGTCTTCTATGGGTGAAACAGTCACCATCAGTTCTTCAGGTGGAAAGTGGCTTCAGTAATTCATTTTTGGATCCGTGTGTAGGAAGATTCAGTTCCTTTAGCTTCTCTTTCAGTTCAGTCAGGGAAAATAAACTCATCGTCGGTAACAAAAAAAAATCACTTAGATAATAGTTCACTCAGATAATAAATTTCTCGGACATAAAGACATAAATTCATAAATCGATCCCACTTCTGAATTTGTAAGGAGGCTTGACGCGTCAATGTCCTTTGCTCACTCAGAGGAAACTGTTTATTTAACTAAAACTCATGGTAACATCAATTTAACAAAATGCTAATGCCACGCATAAATCAATAAAATTATATATAACAGTATAAATCAATAACAGGTAAACATATGAATAATACGAACGGTGATATAAACATTCTTACAAATTTAATTGCTTTTTCAAGTTCAGTTACAAAATATATTCAAAATGGTTGCGTATTAACCCTTTCGCTTGGAGCGCCGGATATATCCGGCATCCGCGCGACGACTTGTGCGTACGAGTGCCGGATATATCCAGCATCTATACGAGTGTACATAAGTACCATCTGTGGCTTTTTTCTTTAGAATAATTAATATAATATTGTATAAATCTTTTCATTTTTAAAATATAAAGAATACGTGTGCTATATAAGAGCAATAATTGTTTTATTAAGCATAGTAATTATTTAAGACTTAGAAGAACGTATATACAAAAACCACGCGCACTGTGCACATCTCTGGCGCATACTTCCGTTCGGTGACGGCACTTCGGCGGACTGGACTGTCGAAGCGAAAGGGTTAATAAAAAATATAATTTGAACATATAGCCATAACATTAGATATGTACATAACTGGTCAATCATTTGTATTTTACCAGATCTGATCATTTTTGTGGATCTTTGGTGACTGGTCTACTCCTGTACCTCGTCTGTGGTAATACGTAAGTATCATTCTTCTTTTTATGTTATTGTAATAATGATGATTCATATAAAACTTACTACAAAAACAAATGCTTATTCCAGATACTGCAGAAAAGGCAAATATCACCGGAAGCAGGAGGGAGACTGACGCCTCAATTTAATAATGGCCGAAGAGGGCCAAAGATGGGGGTGGCCGGACCTCAAAAATATTTTAATTTTTATTGTAATTACAACTTCAATTGTAATTTTGATTATTTTTATTGCGATTTTTATTCTAATTTCAATTTTCATTATTTTTATTTTAATTGCAATTTTGTTTATTTTAATTGTAATTTTTATTTTTGATGTATTTTTTATTGTAATTATAATTTGTATTGTTACGATGGAAGCTGTCGATTGCGGCGATCGAGAGAAGTTGGCCGTCGTATCGATATTGTGGTATCCGGCCAACGGGGTTGTTGTTAAGAAGAAGACAGACGACAGAACCTCTCGAGTCGACGAAGCGAGAGCACGCACCTGTATCGCATCTTTTAACATTGTCCGTTGACAGCCAATAAATAGTTATATAGTTGTTGGTAGTGTTCGTTGTTGTTGTTTGGTTGAGGGATGTGTTCGCCGGCGAGGCGGGGCCGAAGCCTCCGCAACATTGGTGTCAGAAGTGGGATCGATTCCACAGCAACGACATCCACTACGGGAGCAGATGCGACGATGTTACAGACGCTGTTCGAAGGCCTCCAGCGGAACATTTCGGGGCAGTTTCAAGAGCAGCGGAAAATCGCGGAACAGAGATGGGAACAGGAGTGGGCCCGGTTTGAAGAGAGGGAAGCAGCAAACAGAGCCGCTCAAGCTGCAAGGGAAGCTGCCCTGGAGGGACGATTTGGGATCCTGGAGGCACAGTGTCAGGTGCTATCGCAGAATCTGCACAGTCTTGTACAGCCGCGTTTCATTAATTCTACTGAGAACCGTGAAACTCAAAATATAAATATGTCCGTTCCTAATGGGTCCGCGGTTCCGGTTTTTCCGCTTTCGCAGCAGGTCCCTGTAAATGACGCAGTTGGCGTGTTTCGCGGAGTTTCGGAGTTGGGATACACCGTGAAACCTCCTAGATTTGACGGCAAAGCTTCATGGGAAGAGTATAGAATTCAGTTCGACACAATAGCTCGCGCGAATGGTTGGGATGAACCGAGGAAAGCTTTGGCCTTGGTTACGTCTTTGGAGGGCCCTGCTCGAGGAGTGTTGACTTCACTCTCCGTGGACAAACAGAACGATTTCCGGACGATAGTTTCGGCATTAGAGTTCCGTTATGGGACCAAAAATTTTCAAAATTTAAGTTACGTAAAATTCCAAAATTATAGACAACGGAAAGGGGAGTCGATCTCTGAGTTGGCAGCAGAAATTGAGAGGCTTGCTCAAGCTGCATTTGGTGAATGCCCATACGAAAGTAGGGATAAACTCGCGGCCTCTCAATTTGTAGCAGCGTTGGCCAACGAAGAGATGAAACGAATATTAAGGCTCGGTGGTTTTACATCTCTGACAGCAGCAGTTATTAGAGCCTTGGAGATTGAAGCTGTCGAGTCTGTTACTGAAACTTCGTATAGTAGTCAAAATAACCGCTACAAGCCTTATTATTTTCCAAAACAACATATTCCTGGACGGCGTTGGGGAGAACGAGGATACGACCGAAGACCGGAGGAAGTGGATCAACCGAACAGGAACTATGTACGAAAGACGAGTTCCGTGAACAGGAATTTGAAGATCAATGGTGATCGAGAAGATCGACCCAGGGAGTGTTGGAGTTGTCGCCAGACTGGGCATCTCCAGAAGGACTGCCCGAAGAGACAAACACAGAGGATGGGAAACGCAAAGAAGTCATAGTAGGAGGGGAGACTGTGACTTCACCTTCTTCTACCCCTGTCGTGCTGAAGACTTATTTGAAGAAGGATTGTACGGCCATCGAAGGATTCATCGATGGAAAAATGGCTACGATAATAATCGACACGGGATCGAGCGTAAATCTTTTGGGGACGGATAAGTTCAATCCCAGAAGTAAGCTTGGCGCGGCGGAGGAACTTCTGGAAATCAAAATTGTGTCCATTTCCGGGGAAAATTTACCGATTCAAGGCAGGTACAAATGTCCCATTAAAATCAATGGTTTCGAAACAGAGGAAGAATTTTTCCTGATCGACATGGCGGAGGAGTGTATTTTGGGGAACGGATTCCTCCAGAAACACGCGTGTAGGCTCGATTATTGGGCGAGGAAACTACAAATAGCCGGGAAGGAAGAGGTCGGCTTTATCGGTCAAGAGATACGTAATAAGGAGGATGCAGCTTTATTAGCGAAGATGGAAGAGGAGACTCCGGTAGCGGAAGAGGTGCAGGAGGTTGCAGTTCCACCTGTACCGAAGCACTTAGAAGATCTTTTCCAGCGTTGCTGTTCGGCCTTATCTCCGCCACGGAAGACAGCATTTGCGAAAGTAACACATGAATTTCAGGACATATTCGCAGAAAATCCTGAACATGTTGGGAATTGTGATGTTGTCCAACATAAGATTGATACAGGAGATTGTGCACCAATCAAACAGGCACCGCGACGTCTCCCTTTTCACCGACGAGACGAAGTTAAAGAATTACTCGCGAAGATGGAAAGGCAGGGAGTAATTGAGGAGTCGAAAAGTCCATGGTCCTCTCCTATCGTTCTCGTGAAGAAAAAGGATGGCAGCACGAGATTTTGTGTGGACTATCGGCGGTTAAATGATGTCACGAAAAAAGATTCTTATCCGTTGCCGAGAATTGAAGAAACGCTAGATGCTCTAGCTGAATCGTCTTGGTTTTCAACCATAGATCTGCAAAGTGGATATTGGCAGATTATGGTTGACGAAAGGGACCGTGAAAAGACAGCATTCTGCGTGGGAGAAGGGCTTTGGCAATTCAGAGTGATGCCTTTCGGACTTTGTAATGCCCCTGCCACGTTTGAACGTCTTATGGACACGGTATTGAAAGGCCTTTGTGGGAAAATCTGCCTAGTATATCTAGACGACATAATTGTTTATGGAAGAAGTTTCGAAGAAAACATGGACAATTTGAGGACTGTCTTCGCACGCCTGCGCCAAGCCAAACTATTAGCGAATCCAAAGAAATGCAATTTCTTCTGCAAAGAGGTGCGATACCTTGGACATATCGTTTCCGAACGCGGGATTAAAACGGATCCTGAAAAGATAATGGCAATCCAGAAATGGCCAATTCCGAGGAGTAAAACGGAATTAAGGAGTTTTCTCGGACTTTGCACTTATTATAGAAAATTCGTCAAAGATTTTTATTCCATCGCTAGGCCACTACATCGCCTGACGGAAGATAAAATTACGTTTGTATGGTCGGAAGAATGTCACAAGGTATTCGAGTGGCTGAAGCAGCGTCTTTCCGAATCTCCGATATTAGCTTATCCTTTATTAGACGCAGATTTCATTTTGGATACAGATGCGTCGAATTTTGCCATTGGAGCAGTCCTCTCGCAAGTTCAAGGTGAAGAGGAGAAAGTTATTGCATACTTTTCAAAAATGCTGGGAAAAGCAGAGAGGAATTATTGCGTTACAAGACGGGAACTTTTGGCGATAATTAAGTCCATAGAACATTTTCACCCCTATCTTTGTGGTCGAAAATTTCTGGTAAGGACTGATCATGCTGCGTTAAGGTGGCTATTGTCGTTCAAGAATCCGGAAGGACAAACGGCTCGCTGGATAGAAAGGCTGCAACAGTATGATTTTGAAATTAGACATCGAGAAGGGAAGTTGCATGTCAATGCAGACAGTCTGTCAAGAAGACCTTGCGAAATTTCGCAATGTAAATATTGCCATCGCCTTGAGGAGAAGGAGTCACGTGAAGAAATGTGCGAAAAGGAAGAGCACGTGTTCAGGACGATCTGTGGAAACGCCAATTCGGAGGAATGGAGGAAAGCGCAAGAGACCGATGGAGAAATAAACTTCATTTTGCGGAGGATAATCGAACGAAATAAGCCAAACTGGCAGGAAGTTTCCGCATTTTCCCCCGTAACAAAATTTTACTGGAAAATTTGGGACTCTCTTGAAGCGAGAAAGGGTTTGCTTTTCCGGAGGTGGGAATCTACGGACGGGAAGGAAGCAGTTCCGTTACTAATCGTCCCTAGATGCAAAACCGAAGAGGTGTTACGCGAGTGTCACAACGCCCCATGGGGAGGACACTTCGGAGTTCGCAAAACACTTGCTAAGATTCGACAAAGGTTTTTCTGGCCTGATCATCGTCGAGATGTTGAGGAATGGTGCCGTCGTTGCGACAGCTGCGTAGCGAAGAAGGGTCCTAGGGAGAGAGGAAAAGGCTCTTTAAAGATTTACAATGTTGGAGCACCTTTTGAAAGAATTGCACTTGACATTGTGGGCCCTTTGCCAAAATCTATGACCGGAAACAGATATGCCCTTGTTGTCGTAGATTATTTCTCGAAGTGGCCAGAAGTAATTCCGCTTCCGAATCAAAAAGCAACAACCATTGCGAAGACCCTTTTAACAGATGTAATAAGTCGCCATGGTGTGCCACTAGAACTGCATTCAGATCAAGGTAGGAATTTCGAGTCGAGTGTCTTCAAAGAGTTGATGAGGTTGCTTGGAATTAGAAAGACAAGGACGACACCCTTACATCCCCAATCGGACGGACTCGTCGAAAGGATGATTCGTACATTGTTACAGTATCTAACACAGTTTGTTTCCGAACATCAAAAAGACTGGGATGAATGGATACCGACGTTCCTTTTAGCATATCGGACTTCTCAACATGAGGTAACTCGAAATACTCCGGCAATGGTCCTCATGGGTCGAGAATTACGACTTCCTTTGGATCTCCTGAGAGGCAGTAACTACGCTTCTGAAAGGAAGGAGGAGGGAGCTTACATTGGAGAAATGAGGGCTAAAATCTTGGGAATCCATGATTTTGTACGCCAACGAATGAAGATTAGTGGTGACAAAATGAAGTCCTGGTACGATGTTCATGCGAATCGGGTTTCCTTCAATCCGGGTGACAAGGTCTGGCTATTTAATCCACGACGTACAAGAGGCCGGTGCCCGAAACTCCAATCTGACTGGGAAGGACCGTACATCGTCAAGAATCGATTGAACGAATTAATTTTTCGAATAGTCCGATCTCCTAAGGCAAAACCGAAGGTTGTTCACGTGAACCGGCTTGCACCTTACAGTGGTTTAGGATAGGAATCCGAATTCCTAGACACTTTTCGCCCACGAAGAGGACGCTGCATCGAAAGAAGGCGAGGGTGCGACTCCGTTCCGGCACACAGTGGGCCGGATTGGAGATTCACACGACATTTTGCGAAAAAGTCGACTTTCTAATTTTGGTATTTTTTCAATTGCTATTGATTCCTAAATGTCCACCGACTACGAAAATGAAAAAATTAATTAAATATAATAACAGTTTTAGTTGCAATACACGCATAAAGTTAGACATTCTCGGAATCTCGATTTTCCCTACATAATTTGGTCGTTCGTTCTTAAAGTGTCCTGATAACTGTGTGCAACTTCTTGCCCTGAATTTTTTTCTACATCAAAATACACCCTTTATTGATAAGAAATCAGTTTTCATTAACAATTATGATATATAACATATTTAAAAAAAATGCTGAATAAAATGCAATCAATTGTGAAATTTTTTTATCTTTGACAGTCCCGATCTTTTTACTCCCACTATATCCCACTTTCTAACAAGTAAGGATCTTTTCAGTGAACCTTCTTCTATGTAATGCCACAAAAATCACATCCCCCTCGAAACCACCCCGGGAGAAATTACTGTTTGAACACAACTGCATCGCTCGTACACGTGCGCGTTGAATTCGTTGAATTCGAATAAAGGCTATTAGCATGTAATGCATTTACGTTTTGTTTTACGTTTCGTTTTTTTTTTTTTGATGCTTTTATGTTTTGCATTCAGTTATTTTTAATGTTTTAACTGCATTCTGTTCGACGAGTTCCTTTCGGCAGTGCACAACGATTCCACGACGTTTTTTCTCAATTTAAGCTGAGTCATAGTTTATTTAAGTCTTATTTATTGTATAAGCTATACGTATAATTTAATTTTTACATTTCATTCTACATATATTTGGTAAGTAATTTTTCTCCTATAAACTACTTCTAAGTCATTTTCTATCTCTCACGTGATCAATTTTTACCTATTATGCAGATAGTACTTTAAAATGGAGGCATTTCGCAAATATAAAGATTTGTACTTCCAATTAAAAAACGCTTCGAAAGATTTTAAAGATTATTTGTTTTTGAGTGAAAAAATAGAAGAGACGGTTGAGATTCCGACAGAAGATTTGGAAACGTTACGAAATGCATTAATGAAATTTACTTGGAAACTGAAGCAGAAGTGGATTAAAGCAAGATATACTGAACACAGATTTTTAAAACAAAATGAAAAATGGTTAGAGACAGATTTTATTTATCCCACTAGTATGTTAAACATTTCATCAACAAGAAGTTCAACATCAAAAACATTAAGACGAAACTCAACTGTGGAAATATATAAAGGAAAAAAATTGTTTTTAGATTGTAGTGATAGAGAGCAATTGCGAAGAGCTCGCTCTTTAGTTGACAATTTCTCGTTAGAAGAGTTACTACATGCGACAAAATTGAGTTTCAAGCTGCGCGGAATGCATCACCAAGCGTATTTAATTCGTTGCCTTCAAGGATATAATTATTATGACAAGATTAAAGCCATTTTTGAGAAAAAAGTGTGTCAAAATAGAAAATTAATTACAACAACGGAAGCATTGAACATTTATATACTAGCAGATCTTTCAAAATATCATTACATTAGCATTAGGAATGAGGCAATAAAATACAAAAATAATCCATTTCCTTCTTACTTTAAATTGGCGGCTGAAAAGCAAAATTGCTATCCTCCAAAAAGTGCTATAACAGTTACAGAAACTTATGTTAGAGTGGAATTACAAACTTTATTAAATCATACAGTCTCAAGATTGGTAAAAACATTAAAGGAATTGGAAAAAAATAGCACATTAATTTTGACATGCAAATGGGGTTGCGATGGAACCTCTGGGCAACCCAGATACAAACAAATATCTCACACAGGTCAGGATATAAATGAAGAATCAACTTTAATTTCTAGTCTTGTGCCTTTAAGATTACATAACGAAAGAAATCAAGAAGTTTTATGGGATAATCCACGCCCATCATCCCCGTGGTTTTGTCGTCCCATAAAGTTTGAATTTATCAAAGAAACCACGGAAGTTTTAAATTCAGAAATAACCCGTATTAACAATGAAATAGAAAATTTAAAATCAGTTCAAATAGGAAGTATTCAAATAAAATATAACATGTTATTAACAATGGTTGATAACAAAGTATGTAACGCCAACACGGGTACAACGTCTACAATGCGTTGCTATATTTGCAACGCTACACCAGTAGAAATGAACAATTTAACGTTGCTCTCTACCAAACCGTGCAATACGAACAACTATTCTTTTGGCATTTCATCACTCCATGCCTGGATTCGAAGTTTTGAATGCTTGTTGCATATATCATATAATCTGCCATTTCAAAAATGGGCAGCAACCAAGCCACAAATGAAGCAGCTACAAGCAGAAAGAAAAAAAGAAATCCAAGAACTATTCAAAAAGAAATTAGGTCTTTTTGTCGATTATGTAAAACAAGGGTGGGGTAGTTCAAACGACGGAAATACCGCACGTCGTTTCTTCGAAAATGCTGAAATCTCAGCAGAAATAACAAAATTAGATATAACATTGATAAAACGATTTCATATCATTTTACAAGTAATCTCATCACCATATGAAATAGATCCGGATAAATTTCAGGCATATACTTTTGAAACGGCAAACCATTTTGTTAAAAATTACGGATGGTATTATATGCCTCCGTCTGTCCACAAACTTCTTTTGCACGGGGCAGATATAATAAAACATGCATTGCTTCCTATTGGACAATTGTCCGAGGAAGCACAAGAAACCAGACACAAAGATTTTAAAAAATACAGGACGAAAAATACCAGAAAAATTTCAAGGATCTCTACAAATGAAGACACGTTTTACAGACTTCTATTAACGTCAGATCCGTACATGTCTTCTTTAAGAATACAATCAACAAAAAAAGAACGGAAAAAATTGGATCCAGAAGCTATGGAATTGCTATCTATTTAACTAAGAGAAATATAGTTACATGACACGTAAGTTACATTACATATATTTCTACTTTTAACACTTTATTCTTTTATGGTTTATGCAATAACTAACTTAATTTTAATTTAATTATTTTTTTTTACAGCATTACATTTTATTTCCACCATTTTGAATTTATTACAGTAAAAATAGATTTTATTTTCTCTTTTTCTCATATTTTCTTTTTATTCTTGTACTTATGTATATTTTATATAGTTTATTGTTAAATATTATTAATTATTATATAGTTTATTATACATATATTATATAATGTTCATTATAATGTAATTTATGTTTGATTTATGATATAATCTATAAAAAAATTGTTTATAACATTAATAAAAAAATGGATTAAACAAACAAAAAATGTATCATTGCAACGGAATTATAGTTCTAAGTATTCATTTCAAATTTCATTGCGATATCTATTACGAGTCAAAAGTTATTCACAAATGTCGTGTGAATTTCCAATCCGGCCCACTGTGCGTCGTCGCCGAGGAGTGGGCCACACATTGTTGGCTATATCGGTGTGAGACCAGAAGACCACTGCTAATCCAATTACAAAACTTCTTTATTTTTGGTTATTTTTTTATGAAACTTTTACCAACATATTCGTGGCATTTTTCTGATTAAAATGAAACCAAATATGATATAATTCCGATGATATTTACTTGTGTAATGAACGACGGAAATTTCAGACGCAAAGAAGGACAGCATATAAAAAGAAAGAGACGCGGCGAGTCCTTCTCGCCTCGAGTTCGACTGCTTGGTTTTCGCCGCGTTGGACAGTGCGGACAAATAGCCGAATTTCGGGCAAAAGTCTATATGTGGTTACTAATGTATATGTATTGACAATTACTCACAGAAAATAAAATTTAACAATACAATTAATGATTATACATAAAGTTTATTGCTTATAAAATATAAAAAATATAAAATGTTGCAACGAGACACGTACGTCTCGTTGCCGTCGAGTTTCCTACCAGGCCCGCGCCAATCAGCGGCGAGACCCAGCCGCGTGCCAAACCGCGAATCCGGCCCGTGCGCGGACCAATCGACGTGTGCCGAAGATTCGCGAACGAGCACACGAGGTCCGCGCTCGGGCTATAAAGATCGCGACGAAACCACACGAGAGCGGAGTTGGTCTGGAGCAGCTGTCGGGCGAACACCCGAGCCCAGGTCCTCTCGCAGCCGCGCAGAATCGTGCGAGCCTCGGTATACTACCGGACAAACACGCCGAAGCGCCGGGATCGGCCGAGGCGTATGTCACGTAATAATCAAGAAGAAAATATAAAAAAAACTTTATTGCTCAACCGGAGTTGAGTACCACTGAGTTAGTTACAAAGATTATTACAATGATTGAAATACACGGAGAACGTACGTAGGCGATACTAAAACAAAACTGAACGCTCGTGCCCTGGGGCGGCGGCCTCTTATACCGTCGGAGACAACTGACCGCTGAAGATATTTGATCCCTTCTTATCAACAGGACTTCTCCGAACGTGGTGCCGTGTGCAACGAAGGTGTTGCCGTGTGCAACGGGCCATAATCAGGTGTGGTCCCTGTCACACGTACGTGGGTCTACGTCCCTACGCCAAAACCGGTACCGCGAGTAGGTTCTGGGAGGCGGTCGATCACGGCCGAGCCGCGGCCGCACGGGGACGACGAACGGAGCGTTCCGCGAATCCCGCGAATAATCTCCGCGCCCCGCGCGCCCAGCCGACGTAGGAAACGTCGCCGATCCACCACCACGAGCTGGGCCGCGGCCAATTCCGATCACCTCGCCGAGGCGACCGCGCCAACGGGAATCGTGAGGATTCGGGTCCGCGCCGAGAACACCCGATCGCCGCGCCGACACTAAGCGAGCCCGGCTCGCTCCGCGCTCTCCGCGCCGCCGTACCGCGTACCGTACCGTATTGCTCCGTTTTCTGCCGCCGTCTGCCGGCGGACGGCGTCCGCCGCGAAATCCGAGGAACCGCCGCGAGGTTCACACCGCATCCGCCGATACGGAGCCCCGCCGCTCCCGCGTAGCATTAATTAGTTGTAGGAAACCGATCGTTCGGTTAGGGGTCAGTAATTAGGTTATTAATTAGGTTAAGGGTTCAAGGGACATAGATTTAAGCAGCCGTTACGCATCGAGCGTCCACCGTACATTTGTTTCTTTTCTTTGTACCAGACCGGTCGAGAGACGGGCCAGATCACCGGACCGACCCGGGCTGGGTCTACCGGTAATCCAGAAACCGGCAAAGTTACCGCGAGTATAATAAATATTGTTTAGTTATTTTACCTGAACCGGGTGTTTCATTTAGTTACCTGTTCACCCCCCTCCCCAAAGAACCCTGGCCGCTGAGCCAATCCGGGGAGGGCTTACCCGTCTCGCTATGCACCCCGTACGAGACGTGTACCGTTACAATGTAAAGAAACAATACTATAAGGTTTAAAAAATAGCAAACAATACAATTGTAATTAAAACTTAAAATGACAGACAGTTTTCAAAACTTTTTTATTTAAATTCGCAATAAAAATTTAAAATATGTGTCTTTACCTTTATGTTAGTGGTACACAAACTGAAAATTTCATCGAAATCGGTTGACGGAGAAAAAACAACGTGCATTGCAAGATATAAGAATCTGTGTATCTGTGCGTTTGTACAAATAGCAATAATACTGCCACCAAATAGCATTACATGGATAAGATCCGTCGAAAGTTAGTTTCATTACTTAACACTTTTATTTCGTTACTACCTGTACTTGAATAATTGCAGTCAATGCAGTCGAGCATTAGAAGTGGGATTATCGGTTAAATAAGGAAAAAATTTCATTTTCTGTTTTTTACTACGGATCACAATAAGAATGATTGAATTTTGTCGTTACTTGAATATTGTATTTATTCTTTTTTTTTATTCTATAACTACTACAGAATACATTTTGTTGAATAATCATTATTTTATAAATATTGCAATAAGTTCCAAATTAATTAATTACACTGTTACGTATGGAGACGTTTCTCCACGTTCATTTCGATTAGAAGTTCTAATCTCTTTTCTGAGAACGAAAAGCGTCCCAACAGGCCCCTTGTTTAATGATTGTACTCCGGCTGGACGCAGCTGGCACGAAGCATGATTCAGTAACAGCACCGTACGATTTCCTAATATGGAAATCTTCAAAACATCCCCTTCTGGAATTGTTGAGGCGTGACCCTCAACGGTAATCCCTCGCAGGCCTACGGCAACCGTGCGAACAAAGACGGACCCTTGCCATAACTCGGCGGCATCTGGGGCCCAAGCGAGCCGACCCGCGTACCCTTCGAAAATTGTCGCATCCTCGGATGTTTTAGAGGAATATGGCCTTTTACAGCTTGGGGCCCTCTAATAACGTTTACGACGTGTCCGAGGCCCCAGTCCCGCGTTCGAACGACGGTATGGTCAGCAAGGCCAACGCGACAATACATGCAAGCCGAAACAGATGCGGGCCAATTGGGCCTGCTCTCGCGTAGTCTCGAAGTCCCGTTAACTACGAATTCGAATTTCCCACCGGGGCTTGGAGAGGGGGGTCTCACCTCCACGACAAGAGGCGGTCCCAAAAATATCTCTCCAAGTCCCATCAGCCAATGGCACTAGACTTTTGCATCCCCCGCAAGTTTTCCCCGTCAACGGGGGTGGAATGAGTGGACTTCGAGGCAGCGCACAAACTGATCAGGCAGAACCATCTCAACCGTGAAAACGCGAACAACCATATTTCGACCACGATATTCTCAAGAGCCTGTTTAATCACTGTCTAGTTAGTTGTTAATTTCTGTGTTGCTCTCTATTAATAAATTACATTTTACCGAACAACGGCATCTCATTATTTCGACGAGGTCAACTTTCGTTTAAGTTCGAAATTGACCAGTTGAGCATCGACCAACCCGTGACGATCTCAACATAAAAATTGGTCCTTCGAGCCGGATCCCAGTGACATTGGGACAAGCATCATCCTCTGATTCACTGTGCCAATCAACGGAGAGCAACAACAATCAACTATAGTGACAATCTACCGTCGGATCGAAGCGGCAAGGCCTATCTAAGGATCATCGACTCGGGAAATCTACGATCTGCCTGGAACCAATCCATCGCAGAGATTTCCACATCGCAGCCAACAACGTGGAGAATCATCGAGGGCGTCCACGGATTGCAACCGTAAGGACGTCAAGCGTCGAAGCGTCGTCATCAAGGAGTCTACAGCTGTACGGAACAAGTCCACCGCAGGGAACTCCAACATCGAGACGACGTCATCATCGTAATTGTGAGTCAAAGCATAAATCATACTCGCCAATTTCGTAATTTCGTCGTAGTTCACGTAGTCGTACAATAAAGTCTGTTACGATGGCTTCTCAAGACAAGGCGCAACCCAGCGAACGCGATCTGATTCGAAAACGCGCTACTATAAAAACCAAATTAACATTGTTCAAAGGTTTTATTTCGCCGCTTACATCTTCGGAACAAATCCCTATCGCGAATATAAAAATACGCATAGCGCAAATCGAACGCGAATTTCAAAATTTTCAATTAATCCAAGAAGCGTTAGAATTAAGTGCGGAGGATAATCAGTTTGAATCACGGCTCAACGAAAGAGCCGAATTCGAAGCGCAATATTTCGAAACATTAGCTATGGCAAGGCAACTCGAGGGCGAACATGATAGAGCACAAGCTCAGGCAGACCGTCTTGCGATAAATGCACAATTGTCTCATTCTCAACAATTCTCGGGTTTGGGCGCCGGAAATTCGAACGCAGACTCTCCGTTAACGGTTCATTCGGAAACTCACACGCAGGTTAAATTACCGACCATGCAATTGCCGGAATTTAGTGGTTCTTGTGACGGATGGCCAAGTTTTTCGGACGCATTCAGGGCAGCAGTTCACGACGATGTCAAGTTGCGCGGCGTGCAGAAATTAGTTTATCTAAAATCATGCGTAAAGGGGCAAGCCGCCGGACTCATCGAATCATTAGAAACTACCGAGGCGAATTACTCGGTAGCTTGGGATATTCTCGAAAAAACGTATAACGATCCAAGGATTATTATTAACAATAGGATTCAGGCATTTTTCGAACTACAAGCATGTACGCGAAACGTGAATAAATCGTTGACGGACTTAACGCATTTAGTAACCAAGCATTACAACGCATTGAAGGCTCTCAAAAAACCTTTTCTTGAATCGTTCCCGATTTACGCAATCACAAGCAAACTAGACGATCAAACGCGATTAAAATGGAGAGAACATACTCAGGATACCGAAATCCCGAGCATGGACGATCTTTTGCAATTTTTACATAGTCGTTGCAAAATATTAGAACCGGCAAGGAACGAGCCAATTAAGGCAACCAGTCAATCTTTTACGAACCCGAACATTCGAATCCGGAAACTATCTAATTCGAACGTGCACGCCTTAACACTTTCCGTGCAAAAGGGGCGCTGCGCATTGTGCAAGGGCAATCACTACATCCAATATTGCCAGAAATTCCTAAGCACAACCGTCGAAAGACGCATCGAAATCGTGCAGAAGGCAGGCTTGTGCATAAACTGTCTCCGACCGAATCACGATGTTACAAAGTGCACCTTTGGCACATGTAAACAATGCAACGAAAAACATAATACATTGCTGCACAAGGAGCCATCGGCTAGACTTGCAACGGTCGTATCATTAAAATCGATCTTAGGCATCGAAACGTTTATTTCCACCGCGGTCGTGTATATTCCGGACAAGGCAGGTCGTCTTATTTCATGTAGAGTCATCCTAGATTCAGCATCGCAGTCAAATCTCATGACTGAACGCTTCGCAAAAAGGTTAGGCCTTTCGTTAAAGGGAACTAACATTCCAATTATAGGGGTCAACAAGGGTGTATCCAACACCATGCACTATTCGCGTGCCACTATTCAATCGCGAATTAACAAATTCACCGCAGACGCCACATTTTTCATTCTCCCCAGCATCACCGCTACGTTACCATCTAAACAAATTTCAAAGATGCAACTTCAGATTCCGTCTAACTTGCCACTGGCAGATCCTAATTTCAACGTTCCCTCCGAGATAGACGCTTTGCTCGGCGTAGATTTGTTCTACGAAGTTCAGTGCGTTGGGAAAATAAATCTTGCGAATAGTTCGCTAATCCTAAGCAAAACTAAATTTGGTTGGGTTTTAGCAGGGACGGTACCGGGCGAAAATTCTAATCAGGCAACTCATTGCCATGTAACCCGTATTTCTTTGAATGATAACATATCAAGGTTTTGGGAATTGGAAGAAATACCGCAAAGGCCTGTTCTATCAATTGACGAGAGCACATGTGAGAAACATTACGTGGAACATATCACGCGCGACTCCGTGACCGGGAAATACACTGTAAAACTCCCATTCAAATCTTTCCCACCGAATTTAGGAGATTCATATAAGGCCGCGCTTCGCAGATTTCACGCGCTAGAAACAAAACTCGCAAGGGAGCCCGCACTAAGGGAAGAATATGTCAATTTTTTAAGGGAATATCAAAAATTAGGTCATATGACGAAACTCGAATCCGCTAATACGACTGAAGGGTACTATCTACCGCACCACGCAATAGTCAAGACAGACAGTCTGACTACTAAGGTACGCGTAGTATTTGATGCCTCAGCGAAAACCACATCAGGTCAATCACTAAACGACAATATTTTGACAGGCCCTACCATTCAAGAAGAGCTTTACGCACTCTTAATTAAATTTCGAACCTACACATACGTTATAACGGCTGACATAGAAAAGATGTATCGGCAGATCGAAGTCAGTTCCGATCACCGGATATACCAAAAGATTTTATGGCGCGAAACTCCAGACAATCCCATAGAGACGTACGCGCTAAATACCGTGACGTACGGTACATCTGCAGCCCCCTTTTTGGCAATTCGCACGTTATTCCAACTAGCCGCCGACGAAGGCGGAAATTTTCCACGAGCCGCACGAGTATTACGCGAGGACTTTTATGTCGACGACATGCTAACCGGCGCGGATACTTTCGAAGAGGCGGTCGCCACTATAAACGAAATTCAATTGCTCTGCGCAAAGGGGGGGTTTAAACTTCGTAAGTGGGCGACAAATAAAGAAGGATTAATTCACGCGTTAACCGACAAGGCAGAATCTGCACATCTTAAATTAGATTTAGACACAACCATCAAGACACTCGGAGTTTATTGGAATGCGCGTACAGATGCAATTTCATATATGGTCAAGGAGTCCGCATTAACAAATAAGGTCACTAAGCGTACTATCCTTTCTAAAATCGCGACATTATTCGATCCTCTCGGACTCTTGGGACCGGTTATTGTGCGCGCAAAATTAATCATGCAAACCTTGTGGAAACTACAACTTGATTGGGATGAATCTTTACCAACGGATCTTCATACCGAGTGGGTCACCTTTTGGGAAGAATTACATGAACTCCAAAATCTTCAAATACGTAGGCATGTTATGCAAGCGGATTGCACCGAGATTCAACTCCACGGGTTTTGTGACGCGAGTGAGCGCGCCTACGGCGCTTGTCTGTACCTGCGGTCCAGCAATAAACATGGGTTAACAATTACGCAATTAATAGCTTCCAAATCAAGAGTAGCTCCGTTAAAAACCGTAACCCTTCCGAGATTAGAATTATGTGCCGCGCAACTCCTCGCACATTTATTCGCCTCCACGAAACAAGCGTTACGACATGTCAATCTTAACAAAGTGTTCTTCTGGTCAGATTCCACCGTAGCTTTGCACTGGATCAAATCAGCCCCTCACACATTAAAAACCTTCATATCTCATCGCGTAACGGAGATTCAGGAAATAACGGATACTAGTGACTGGCGTCACATTGCTTCCGCCGAAAATCCGGCAGATTTCATATCTCGCGGCATGCGCTCAGTCGATTTCATTCATTGCGATTTCTGGCATCGCGGGCCATCCTGGTTAGCTCTTGAAGAAGAGCAATGGCCTATTTCTCCGCTTCAACCAATCGACGTACCAGAGTTGCGTCCAGTCACAACACTAACAACTCAACTACCTGAACCCGATTTTTTAATCAGGTTCTCTTCGTTTCAGCGGCTTAAACGCGTGGTCGCGTACATGCTTCGATTCGTCCAAAACAGTTTGAAAAAGAGTCCACCATCTGGACCTTTGTCAACACGGGAATTAAATAATGCAGAACTGCGAATCGTGACACTTGTTCAACAACAAGCATACAAATCCGAACTTCGCGAGATTAAGGCATCAAGTCGAATTTCTAATTTGTCATCGTTAACTCCGATTCTAGACGACGATGGCATCTTGCGAGTGGGCGGTCGTTTGAAAAACGCGGCTCTGCCCTTCCGAGAAAAACATCCAATACTATTACCTAAATCTCATTTAGTAACTAGGTTAATTATTCACGAAGCACATCTGAAAAATCTGCACGCCGGTGTACAAGCCACATTAAATGCAATCCGCCGCTATTATTGGATTCCACAAGTAAAGGGAGTAATACGAAAAATAATACATAACTGTATTATTTGTCGTCGGGCTAAGCCGGTGTCAATAAATTATCCGATGGGAAATTTACCGGCAAGTAGAGTCACATATTCACGACCGTTTTTACGATGCGGAATTGATTTTTGCGGACCATTCCTTATTAAGGAGAAAATTCATCGAAACCGCGGAAAAATCAAGGTCTACCTAGCCGTCTTTACATGCTTCGTCACTCGAGCCGTACACTTAGAAATTGTATCTGATTTAACGACAGAAGCGTTTTTAGCGGCATTGCGTCGATTCTTTTCGAGACGAGGAAGGGCTAGCGACATTTATTCCGACAATGCGACTAATTTCGTCGGCGCTAATAAGGAAATACGAGAACTGTACAGCTTCTTGAGCGACAAAACAAATAATCAGGCAATCGTTGAATCGCTCGCGAATCAGTCAATAACGTGGCATTTCATACCACCGAGGTCGCCACATTTTGGTGGCATCTGGGAAGCAGCGGTAAAATCCCTAAAGCATCACCTCGTGCGCGTAATGGGGGAGGCACTATTGTCATTCGAAGGCCTCCTGACCTTAACAGCGCAGATTGAAGCGGTCTTAAATTCGCGTCCGCTAACACCTATCTCGAGCGATCCGAACGATCTGACGGCGATAACGCCAGGTCATTTTTTAATTGGCGAGTCCCTGACAAATATGCCTGACCATGATTACGCGCAGGTGCCCGACGGACGACTCTCGTCGTGGCAACATATCCAAAAAATTAAAGCACACTTCTGGAAGCGTTGGAAGACTGAATATTTACAGGAGCTGACCGTTCGTAGGAAATGGCATTCTGGCGGGACATTCCATCTGCCGATCGGATCCATGGTCATACTGCAGGAGGACAACACCCCACCGATGAAATGGCCATTGGGTCGAGTTACCGCAATTCATCCTGGCGAAGACGGTATCATTCGCGTGGTTACTGTAAAAACCTCTCGCGGCGAATACAAGCGATCAGTAAAGCGTCTTTCTCCGTTACCAGTCGACATGTAATTATACAAGCACCCCTATATCCTAGCATAGTTTAAACTTAGTACCTAATATTATATTCATCGTATTAGCTTAGCGGTTCTTTACTTTATCGATAAGTGCATCCAGCCGATGCTTACTTTAGTTACAAATATAAGTAAGTCCGAGTTCTAATCAACATTGAACAGTCCGTTCAAGGGGGGCGATATGTTGAGGCGTGACCCTCAACGGTAATCCCTCGCAGGCCTACGGCAACCGTGCGAACAAAGACGGACCCTTGCCATAACTCGGCGGCATCTGGGGCCCAAGCGAGCCGACCCGCGTACCCTTCGAAAATTGTCGCATCCTCGGATGTTTTAGAGGAATATGGCCTTTTACAGCTTGGGGCCCTCTAATAACGTTTACGACGTGTCCGAGGCCCCAGTCCCGCGTTCGAACGACGGTATGGTCAGCAAGGCCAACGCGACAATACATGCAAGCCGAAACAGATGCGGGCCAATTGGGCCTGCTCTCGCGTAGTCTCGAAGTCCCGTTAACTACGAATTCGAATTTCCCACCGGGGCTTGGAGAGGGGGGTCTCACCTCCACGACAAGAGGCGGTCCCAAAAATATCTCTCCAAGTCCCATCAGCCAATGGCACTAGACTTTTGCATCCCCCGCAAGTTTTCCCCGTCAACGGGGGTGGAATGAGTGGACTTCGAGGCAGCGCACAAACTGATCAGGCAGAACCATCTCAACCGTGAAAACGCGAACAACCATATTTCGACCACGATATTCTCAAGAGCCTGTTTAATCACTGTCTAGTTAGTTCTTAATTTCTGTGTTGCTCTCTATTAATAAATTACATTTTACCGAACAACGGCATCTCATTATTTCGACGAGGTCAACTTTCGTTTAAGTTCGAAATTGACCAGTTGAGCATCGACCAACCCGTGACGATCTCAACAGGAATGTTTTGTCAAGATAGTCTTTGATAGGAAACATCCTGGCTAACCCTTCGTTTTACCCCTATAAACAAAAGATCCAGCTGCAAACCTTAAATTCACTTGAAACGACAAATACGAGTATGCGACCGTAAAATAAAACAGATACATTCCCCTCTCATTTTTAGGGTATATAAACCCATGCATTTTCATCCTCTTCGGTTAGTCGACAAGCGGTTCAGTCAAGATTCAGACGCGGTTCAGTACTCGTGCAGTCACGTCGCGTCAAGTCTAGTGAGATCGGGTTAAAGTCCCTTTCGAATCAATTCATAACCTTATAGATTCCGTTAGTTCGGTATATATTCTATTTGGCATTCAACAATCGCTATCTAACCCCGCATTGCCAGTGCGTCAACACCGTGCATCATTAGGTAACAATTTCTCTAATTGTACACTTACTACATCCACTCGCGACACAAACAATTATACTTGTAACGATTCCAAATCAGAATATATTTGTCTTGTTTGTTAACTCGCGTAATCTACAACCTTTAATTATTGCCTGATATCCTAATCTAATAATTGAACGTTCCCACTTGATACAATCTTACCGCTCGGATTGTATCAATTAAGTTATATATAAGTTACGAGGCTTACTAATCTTAGATTCAATTCAACGAAGATTTCTCCAACCTAGTGGCTCCCCGGTTTCGCATCGGGTGCGTCCACGAAAACCATACCATCCTAGCGGATCCCTGATTTCGCATTGGGTTCTTCCGTATCCTAGCAGCTCCCTGGTCTCGCATCAGGTGCGTCTGCGTGTTATCCACCTTCGTTTTAAATCGGGTTCGCCGCGTGTCTCTCCTAGTGACTCCCCGATAACGCATTGGGTGCGTTCACGAAGTTTCATCCTCCTAGTAGCTCCTCGGTTTCGCATCGGGTGCGTCTGCGTTTGACTCCAATCTCCCAGAGGTTCCCTGATTTCGCATCAGGTGCGTCCTCGACGTCAACTATCCTAGCGGCTCCCCGACCTCGCATTGGGTGCGTCCGCGTACCTAACTAACAAATTGAAACCATATTCCTGGGGTAACAACCCCTCGCCGGCCTCTCGCGTTGCTCGCAGCCCTGGCTCGTAACAATACCTATAAACTATCGATTATAAAATAATGATTACAATGGTGAACAATATGGAAAATAAGAAGGCAATAAGAGTGTAACGAAATTATACAGTAAAAAATAATTATTTTCATTCTACGCATTATACGTTTATTTATTGCCTATGTCACTGACGTTTCTTCCGTAATTCACGAGCAAATGTTCTATTTAGGTAGCGAGCGCGGCATGTTTAGCGATGTTGGTATTTGAGATCAGTGATAGTTCCACGTTCTTAGTTCCACAACCGGAGTATCTCGACATTGGGGCCGTTACCTGGCACCCACTTTGAGACAGTGTGTTTTATATACAGTGTAACCGTGCAGGTTACATATCGATACACCCTATATATCGAACGTCGATGTCAACCCTACCATAACACTCGGTGACGTAACCCGCTAGGCCTGACGGAGGAAAGGACCGCGAGATATCGCGACACTTGTCGCAATGCGCACGCATCGATCCCCACTCGATACCGATCGAAGGAGGTCGATGCGTGCCGCAGATAGATCACTCTACATCTGGAAGCGGTTCCAGCCGCACGCGTTTGCGAAGTGTCCCTTCGGCGAAACACGGTACGCGATCGAGGGGTCAAACCGACCCGATAGAACAGACAAACCGACTGTTCTATCCTCGATGCGTAAGCGCCTCACACCGAGGAGTCACAGGTGCAAACTGCGCCGTGGCATTGCCGACGATTAAGACGCAGTTTGTGTTCTGTGGCCGCGATCGCGGAGTTGTCACAGATTATTTAGAATTGGTAAATCGTTCGTCGTAATTGTGGTACCGAGTGGACACTTCGTCATCGTAAATTTCGTGATTCTCGTTCGAAATGCCCATAACTGCTCCGGTAGGATTCGCACGGTCGTGATCATTCTGCCGCTATCAACAAGGAATACGTTCGGAGGCCATGTATCGTGCTGAAGAGCATAGTCCTTGGTAGCGTGGCGTGACCGACGGCTTGGTGTGCGTCTCTATCCATACCACTCATACGAGTATTCGGACGAGTGCATGGATGGTCTGAAAAGTCCACAATCGCGCAGTGCGTAGTACGCATACGGATTGTTCGAAATAACTCACAATTTCCCTTCGGGTCGAATCGATACGACCGAACCCTGCACGATCACTGATATACTGCCGCTACCTTTACGGAGATTGCTCGGAGGCCACGTATCGTGCTGAAGAGTAAACTTCTTGGTCGCGTGGAGTGCCAGGGGTTTTTAGTGTGTGTCTCCACTTGGGCCATTTGTACGAGAATTCGGCCAGATACTTGGGTGGTCTGACAGGTTCGCCTTCGATCGGTTACGAGGTCGAAACGAGTCGTTCAACCGTCACTGCGTCGGGCACACGGGTCGGTTTAGAGCGAGCGGACTGTGCACGATCCTTGTCATTCTGCCGCTACCTATACGGAGATTGCTCGGAGGCCACGTATCGTGCTGAAGAGTAAACTTCTTGGTTGCGTGGAGTGCCAGGGATTTTTAGTGTGTGTCTCCAACCGGACTACTCGTACGTATTTGCGGCCGGGTGCACGGTTGGTTAGACAGGTCACGAATTCGCATATCGCGAGGCGCGATCCACATTCAAATCGTTAAAATCGTTCATTGAAAAACCAGGTGTAGAGACAAAGCGAGCGAACTGCGTGCGTCGTAACACGGTATACACTGCGTGTTTACGTGTTACGAGAATTCGGTGCGGATTACCGATACGCGGTATTCAGCGCGTCATCATAAAGGAATTTATTGCCCTGTACGTCGGGGAAGATCACGGGCCGTCCTGTAAACAAATAGCTCGTTTTCGAGCATATCGGAGAAATCGCTCTTCGAAAAGTATAAATAGTTCTTCCAAGAATATACTGCCCTTTTACCAGAAATTTGTCTACAAGCTTTATTTGTCTCGTCCAAACCTCGCCGCTTTCCAGTGCCTGGAGGCACGAATCCATCTCCTTCACGAATTGACACGCGTAGGGAATTGGGGGTAGTAACCGGCCCCCGTGTCATAGTATAGATAACCCTTGAGTCGTCGAGACAGGGATAAAATCGAATTAACGCAGTCGAGTAAGGAATGAACGGTTACAACAGGGTGAGTCACCAAACGTTAACACCTTAAATATCTTTGTTGTTTCTAAAGATACGTAAAATATGGTACGGACAAAGTTGAATGGTACAATGGGGCTGACACGATGCAAAAAAAATTTTGTTTTTATGTCATTTTTTTGGAGATATCAAGGTCACCTTGACTTTTTTAAATGGAACCACCCTTTTTTAAACACCTACAATGATAGTCCCTTTCATTAGGAATTCAGTGACTATAATTAGTCCAAGGTCATTCAAGGTCAAGGACAGAAAAAACGTATAAAACTAAAATATGGAAGCAGAATACCTGTATTTTATAAATGTTCGAAATGATGGCCGTCTGCGTCGATACAGTGTTGTAAACGAGCTCTGAAGGAATGTTGCGCTCTGATAAGTATATCCGACGTGATATTCGTACATGCTGTGATGATACGCTGACGCATATCTTCAACTGTTGTTGGAGCATCCGTGTATACGGTCTCTTTTAGCAGACCCCATAAAAAGAAATCCAGTGGATTTAAATCAGGCGAACGTACTGGCCATGAAACTGTTCCGCCTCGTCCAATCCATCGGTTTGGATATCGAGAATCCAACGTTTCTCTTGCTACTCGTGCATAATGAGCAGGACAACCGTCATGTTGGTACCACATATCGTAGCGATTTTGTAAAGGGACATCTTCTAACAAAATTGGCAGATCTTCTTGCAAAAATTGAGCGTATTTCTGTCCCGTCATCATTCCGTTAACGAAATATGGTCCAATTACTTTGTCGTTCAAAATACCACACCACACGTTTACGCTCCATTGTCTTTGATGATCAATTTCTCGCAGCCAGTGCGGATTATCCACAGACCAATAATGGGCGTTCCGTAGATTAATTGAGCCATGATTAGCAAATGTTGCTTCGCCCGTAAACAAGACATTAGAAAAAAATGAATGATTTTGAAGAAATCCCCATTGACAAAAGTTAATTCTATTTTGAAAATCATTCCCGTGCAATTCTTGATGGAGCGATATGTGAAACGGATGAAATTTATGTCGGGCCAGAATTCGTATTACGCTACTTTGACTTATACCTGCTTCCCGGGCAATTTTTCTCGTACTCACGTGAGAATTGACAGCTATAGCTGCTAAAATATTAATTTCATTGTCCATAGTATGTTTACTATTTCCTACAAGTCTCAACCGTGATAAACGTATTCTGCTTCCATATTTTAGTTTTATACGCTTTTCTGTCCTTGACCTTGAATGACCTTGGACTAATTATAGTCACTGAATTCCTAATGAAAGAGACTATCATTGTAGGTGTTTAAAAAAGGGTGGTTCCATTTATAAAAAAGTCAAGGTGACCTTGATATCTCCAAAAAAATTACATAAAAATAAAATTTTTTTGCATCGTGTCAGCCCCATTGTACCATTCAACTTTGTCCTTACCATATTTTACGTATCTGTTACGTATGGAGACGTTCTCCACGTTTATTTCGATTAGAATTTCTAATCTCTTTTCTGAGAACGAAAAGCGTCCCAACAGGCCCCTTTTATTAACGAAAGATACTGTATGCCTTCTTTATATCAAAATCTCTAGACACTCCCTTCTGGCATCCGTTAATCAATATTCTGATAGGAAATAGCCCGGATAACCTTCATTAACCGCTTTCAACGAAAATCTAACCGAGGCCTGCTTTTCATTAGAAGTGACAAAAAATGTGACTGTGACCCTACGCGAAATCAAATCTTAAACAGAGTACCCCTTTCATTTTCAAGGTATATAAACCCATTCGTTTTCATCCTCTTTGGTTAGTCGAGAAGCGGTTCAGTCAAGATTCAGACGCGGTTCAGTACTCGTGCAGTCACGTCGCGTCAAGTCTAGTGAGATCGGGTTAAAGTCCCTTTCGAATCAATTCGTAAACTTATAGATTCCGTTAGTTCGGTATATATTCTATTTGGCATTAAACAATCGCTATCTAACCCCGCATTGCCAGTGCGTCAACACCGTGCATCATAGGTAACAAATCCTCAAATTGTACATTCACTCGCGACACAAACAACAACATTTGTAATTAGCTTAAATCAGAATATATTTGTCCTGTTTGTTAACTCGCGTAATCTACAACCCTTAATTATTGCCCAATATCCTAATCTAATAATTGAACGTTCCCACACGATACAATCTTACCGCTCGGATTGTATCAATTAAATTATATAAGTTACGAGGCTTACTAATCTTAAATTCAAATCAACGAATATTTCTCCCACCTAGCGGATCCCCGATTTCGCATTGGGTTCTTCCGTATCCTAGCAGCTCCCTGATTTAGCATCAGGTGCGTCTGCGTTTGACTCCAACCTCCCAGAGGTTCCCTGATTTCGCATCAGGTGCGTCCTCGACGTCAACTATCCTAGCGGCTCCCCGATTTCGCATTGGGTGCGTCCGCGTACCTAACTAACAAATTGAAACCATATTCCTGGGGTAACAACCCCTCGCCGGCCTCTCGCGTTGCTCGCAGCCCTGGCTCGTAACACAATCAAGATCCGACGCGAAACGCTCTCGCGATCTAAAACAATCACACGAGACGAATCGACGCGTCTAAGGCAGGGCCTGCTAGATCAGCCTTACTGACGAATCCTCTAGCAGCTTCCGACTAAATTCAGCAACTCAATATTTGAAACAGCTGTCCAAAATTAATTTGGCGGACAGTAAACCGCGGCGGTATCGGGAGTGACGCGTCCGCGACCACCGGGCCCAAGATTTACGACCTTGGGCGGAACAATCGTCCGCGTGTCATTTTCAAAAACAATTCCGCACCGAACAAACCCCGAAGATTCAAGACACGGGTCTGGCGAGCTCGCGAGTTGTAATTCGCTCGTCCGACAGCGTCGATCAATGTCGTTCCGCTATCGAGTTTTCGCTATCGATACAGGTACTTTAAACCGTTCAGAAGGTTCAAGCCGCCAGGTAGACTATTCCAAGGGTGCCAAGGTCATACGGGAGAATCTACCAAGGGTTCCCGGCGCGTCGCGTAGATTCGCTCAATTAGGTGCATCGGTTTCTTCCACTTTCTCTTACACCCTCCGTCCCTCTCTCTCTCTCTCTCTCTCTCTCTCTCTCTCTCTCTCTTGCTCACGCTGGAATTCATGGAATCCCCGAGCGTGGTCCACCAGAATGTTCCAATTTACTGGAACACGATCGCCGACAGTCGAATGGCTTCCAATTGCTCCAAAGACTCCTCCGTCCGGGATCACATATCTCTGACCCGGGTTCCGCGTGCTCGACAAATTGTTGCTCTCCAGCCCCCATTTAGCTGCGATATTATTCATCGGCGAGCTTATCTTCTGTTTCGACGTCCGAGCCACTTGTTTAGCCCCTGTGTAAAATGAAGGGTATGAAATCACCTTCCTGGACGGCCATTAATCTAACAAATTCATTCGTTGATGTCCGGTTCTCGGAAAATTAGCTGGATTAATAATTGCGAAGCTTGTTGGGACCGTTTATCATTATGTAAATTGAAATATCTGCTAAACTAATCATTTTTCACATGCTCAACACTTTTTTGAAGTATACAAACACGGATAGATTCGCGTGGGTTGGCACGAAAATATCCTGTTGCACAATGGCGAGACACGATTTTTTCGTTGCATCAGTTTTGATAAAGTCGGTGATCTTCCCAGCTCGTGGAGAGTTGTGGAGATCGTGAAGATGTGCTTTGCACATACGATTTTCGAGGTTAAAAATAGTATATGTAGACTGCGGGTTTGTATGCGTTCATATTATTTATACAATTCAATTCGATGCAACACGCGTCGGCGAGCACACGCCGGCCCTGCGGCAAGGATCAACCCACACACCGAAGGAAACCAGGGGAGTACCGAGGGAACCAGCAGCCTGCCGATACCAGTGCGTTACCCCCAAAAATCGGCCGATCGACGCGAGGACCAGCCAGGATCCAGGGAGCTTCCGCATTCACCATGCAGCCTGCAAGCAGCACAGACGAGAGCCTGGAAGCGTTCTTGGCCGAGCTGGAGGCCGACTACCGCCGACACGGACCCTTCGACCCAGAGAAAGCATTCGGACCTCCAGCTGCAGCCACCCGGCGCCCGACGACCGACCCGACCACGGCTGGTCACTCCGGCGGCCAGCCCGCCGCGGTGGAGTCTCACCTCCGGGGACCCGACGAGGCCACGCCACCAGTTCAGGCCCCAGGCCCCAGGCCGATCCATTCCTCACCCCAGGCTCGACCAACGAACCGGGGAAATCCGCCACGTCGGAGCCCAGCGACCACATGTAAGGCTTATTGCAATAATGTCGCTAGTTTTTCCGTTTGTACCATGTACGCGCCGACTTTTCGCGAACCGTACCGCTCCGCTCTCCGAAGAAAGGGGGGGATGCGACGAAACGGCGAAATCCGCGTTCCGTCGCGAGCTCGCACAACGGACCCAAGTACGAGCCAATCCGCAACCGTCCCGAGCGCGAACCAATCAGAGCACGCCGCCGCTTCGCGAACATTTCGCGAGAATAAATAACGGAGCGAACCGCGTTTAGGTCGGAGTTGGCTGAGAACGATTTGAGTCTTCAGTCGAGACAGACCAAATTCGAAATTCAGTGGCGATTCCTGATCTCTCTCTTGAGAATAAATCGGTTGATTGGTTTGAAATTAATCGGATTTATTGGAGAGAGGGGTGAAAGTGGAAACGATCGAGAGTTGAAGAAAGTGAAAACTGGGGTACAATATAGTGAAAAACACTCAAAACAAGTGAAAGTGAAATAGTGAAAGAGTAAAAAGGGGAAGCCTCCGCTACAAACAATTATAAACCGGGGGCCGGGGCCTCTATCCCCCCTCTAAATAAATAACTAGATAAAAAAAGAATAAATTAGGTTAAAAAATAATAGTTAGAAGTAGGTAAAATAGTGAAAAGAGCGTAGTTAATAGGTAAAATACAAGTAATTAATTATAAGAATAGACTTAGGCTAGATTAGATATAAAATAACGTGTATAGGTCGATTAAAAAGTACCGGAATAGGCTATTTTTAGCTAGAACTGAGGTTTATTCCAAAAATAGCGAAATTTTAGTAAAAACAACCAGGGAAATAAAAACCGTATGGGCCAAGGAATAAAATTCCCGATATAAAAAATTTTCGTCCGAGGCCTCTAAAAGGGTTAACTTAACAGCAAGTATAGGAAATAATCATCCAAATTCGGAAATTTTTTGGGAGGTTGATATTGACACGTTTCTGAACAATTTTGATTCTACAGGGCGATACATGTTTGGTGGCCCGGCGGTTATTGTTGAATAACTTTCGAACCAAAAGGGCTGTCGGGAAGGTCCAAACGGATTTAGAAGGTTTAGGGCCCTCCGGACCTCCCACCAAACTTTCATATATACAGTGTACACCGTTAAAATCGACCCCAGGTAAATACCCGAGTTGGGACTCCAAACTCGGTGGGGGTATTTTAGACACCCGGGAGAGAGATCGCTACCGACAATCGAAATCGATCGATTACGATTGCCGGCGGGTCGGTTTCTCGATCGGACCACCTGGGGCCGAGATAACGGTGTCACGTGACAGAAGGAGACATAATTTTGATAAAGAGAAAATATACGATCGGTGCTCCCTAAGAAGGGCTATACGCACAAAAAAGAATTTCTCGGATAGCCCAAACGGTAGCCGAGAAATCGGCGACCAAATCTTTTTTGTAGGCCGGGCACCGGGTATAGAGGTAGCGACAGCTACGACCGGACCCGAGTACGTGCAGAACAAGGTAGAGAAATATTGGAGTAAAAGCGTTTAGAACAAAAAATTGCGAAAACGCGTATACCGGCCTAGGAACCCCCCAGGAGGAAAGTAGTGAAGGATTTAAGCCGAAATCTTCACGAACAAGCGAGTTTTTGGACTGAGACAGGGCCAGGAAGGCAAAAATCGATTAGATTAGGATTCTAGAGCCTAGGGCAAGGGCCGAGGAACGCGAAGGGCGTAAATAAAAAAAATTTTTTTTTTTTTAATTTTTTTTTTATTTTTTATTTTTTTAGTTATCAATACAAAATTGTAAATTTTAGGCGAGCGAGCCGGCTTAAAGCCAGCAACCGAATAGGCCGAGTTCCGAGAAAAACAGCGAGCAGTAATTTTTAAGATAGCGGGAGTCAAGCGTGACTTAGAACCTAGAACAAAAAACATATAGCGAGCGATAGTGAATAGGAATTATAAGATTAGAACTGATATATGGAAATGAAATAAATAAGGAAATTTAGATATTAAAAAAAAAAAAAAAAAGGTCGGAGTTGGCTGGGAGCTGCTCACCGGGAACCATCCCGAGCTCCTGACCACTCGCATACGCGTGTGAACACGCATACTACGGCTTCTTCCGTGTGTGTGTGCGAACACGCTGGTGCTAGGTGGAACACGTACTACGGCTTCTTCCGTGTGCGTGTGACACCAGTGGCGCGAGGAAGTCTCGAGTGAGCAGACGGACGGGAGCAGTGTCTCTGGGCGCTACTGCTCGTCGCGCGCTCCAGCTCTCTCCCCCTTCCCGATTCCTTTCCGCCGGTCCTGCGAATTTTGCTCACCGGTCCGCGACCAGGCATCTCGTCGCATTCGTGACAGTCCTCGTCGGATCGCAGCCGCGTTCGGAGCTCGTCCTGTACGAGCGACGACGCTGGTGACGGGAGCTCGTTCTCTGGGAACGTCCGGGTGCGAGCGACCCCACCGCGATCTGATTTGGGGGCGACGGGTGGGGCGTCCCGTCGGTCCGGAGTCGGAGTGGATTCGCGGCCACCGTGCGCTCGGCCGCCAGCGAGGAAGCACCAGTTCACTAGAATCTCGCCGAGCCGCGGTGGTTCCTACCGACCACCCGTAGATCCGGAATCCTAGGAATCCTTCGCACCGGAGAATACCGCCGTACAAATAGCGAATCCTGCCCGCTTCGCGTTCCCGCCGTATTAGCGAATCCTGCTCGCTCCGCGTTACCGCCGTACGAATAGCGAACCCTGCTCGCCCCGCGTTACCGTCATAAGAAAAGCGAGTCCTGATCGCTTCGCGTCTCCGCCGTACAAATAGCGAATCCTGCTCGCTCCGCGTTACCGTCGTCAGGAAGCGAGTCCCGATCGCTCCGCGTTCCGCCATTACTTTCAGCGTGTATTAGATTTAAGGTAAACTAGTATTAAAATAAATAACGTGCCGTTTCCTCGCGCTGATTACAGCCAGCCGTCGCACCGAAGCCGCCAGCCGGGAACCGTCAACGCTACCCGGGGCGAATCGCCGCCGGCAATAAACATATCTTTCTTACCCTAAAGCGTCTCCGTTATTTCACCCGCTGTCCTCTCCGCCGACCCTGGCCGCTGAGCAAATCCAGGTGAGGACAGAACTCCTTCCTTCCACGACTAACGCTCGCGAAGGGAGCGCAACCGTTACAATCGTTTAAGCGTTTCTAGATTTTCTAAATGCTTCTATACTGTTTTGCGTTTGATCCATCCATTTTTAACACGAATCTATAAAATCCACGGTCGTGTTAATCATTGTTTGTTTAGCCTGGGATAAATAATCCTTCAAAATATAATTTTTTAAATTCGATGTTCTCGGGGTGGGGGGGGGGGGTGAAAGTGGGAGAAAGAAGAGTATACACCTTAGCGTATGCGGACGATATAGCGATGCTGGCGGAAGAGGAGGAAGGAATGAAAGGGATGATAGGGGTGCTAGAGCGCTGTATGGATAAGAAAAGGCTGCAGCTAAACGCAGAAAAGTCAAAGATAATGAGGTGTAGGAGGGGATGGGGAAGGTGGAAGAAGGTGCGTGGAGGTGGAAAGGTAAGGCACTAGAGGAGGTCAGTCGGTATAGGTATCTAGGATATGTAATAAAGAGGGATGGGGGTCAGGAAGAGCAAGCGGCGGAAAGGATAAGGAAGGGGGCGGCAGTGATGTGACAAGTGTGAGGAATAGGGAAGAGGAGGTTTGGAAAGGACTGGGCTAGGAGGATTTGGCTTTTCGATAAATTAGTGTGGCCGGTGATGAGTTATGGAGTAGAAATATGGGGGTGGAGGAAAAGGGAGGGTATGGAAAGGATGCAGGAGAGATACCTAAAGTGGGTGTTAGAAGTAGAAAAGTGTACGCAAGGGTACATGGTTAGGGGGGGACCGAGGGGATATGGGCTTAGTAGTGGTGACTCGGATCCACTACTAGGTATGCCACAGTGGTGGCGGTCATATCCCTAAAATCCTCTACGCTCCACCTCCTCGTGGTGGTCCCTGGGAACACACATAGTTGTGTGTTGCTAACGGAGCGAGGGGTATTCCGCGGGAAGTAGTCCCAATGATGTGTGAGGCGATGCCGGCGGGATCTTCGGATCCTGGCAGGGCCTCCCTTGCCGGTAAGGCTCACACGGAGGGATGAAAAACCGCGGAATGGGTCCTGCGATAACGACCGGGGAGGTCGCCGCAGGGCCCTTGCCGTAAACCGGTGGTCATGTTTTACCGGAACGGTGGTCTTGCCTTAACCGGCCGGGCCGCGAGGATGATAACCTCTATAAAAAATCCCCAACCCTAAGCTTCGGTGCGCGGCGAGAGGGTACGCCCTGGTAACAGGGCGTGGCTGGTGGGGTACACCAGTCGCGAGCGCACCAACGACCACTGGATACCTGGCGCCTCCAGTGTGTATCTAGCCTTACCCGGGTAGTGGGGGCTCTGCCCGGGTGGACCTCTTTTCCCGCCATATTCGTGGGATCTTTATGGATTACTCAAAAAATAAAAATGACGAGGTTAAGGAGGGGTTACCACACCCGAAAGTGGTAGTGGAGGGAGTTGGGGCGGTCCTGGACCTGTCCCAGGAAGAGAGGTGCCAGACCCCAGCTGTTGGGGACCGGCCCTTTCTCCGACCGGAGAGGGGAGTGAGGGGACGGGGTTCGCGCGTCCGGTCGGAGGACCGACTGTCGGACGCCTCGACCCAGTCGCCCCCCCCCCCCATCCCCAGCGGGGCGGGCACGAAGAGGTCGTTGACCCCTCCGGGCGTGCCACAGCCGACTCCGTCGCAGGGAAAGCGGGAGCGGCTGGACGAGGTCGTCCGACCGGACATTAGGTCCATGTTCCCCGGGGAGCTGTCCGCCCTTATCGCGGAAAAATCGGACTTTGCCCGGGAGCTCGCGGAGGCCAGCCGGAACCTTAAGGGTACTCACCTTAAGGGGATCCGCGAGGCCTCCGCGGACATTAAGGCAGCAGTGAGGGAGTTGGAACGCAGGGGTGTCCAGGTTGGACCCCCTGTCGACTCCCGCGCCCCTGTCTCCCGGGTGGACGCTGTGGACGCCGCACTGCGGCTGGAGAACGCGGCTCTCAGGAGGGAGCTTTTGGAGACCCGCGACTCGCTTCGGGCCATCAGGGGGGAGTTGATGGCGATGAAGCGGTTGCGGGACGCTCCCCCCCTGCCGCGGGTCTCCACCGCCGAGGTCAGCGAGGTCATCGCGACCCAGCCGACGCAGCTGGACCTTATGGCCCAGATGAAGGCCCTCATGGAGGAGGGCCTCAGATCCCTCCGCGAAGAAATGCGGAGGGAGCTGCGGCGGGTGGCCGGACATGGTGCCCGTGGGGACCCCCGGCCGCCGCCGCCGGCCCCTCCGGTGCCGCCGCGGCCCGCCCCTGCGCCTGCTCCGCCGACGCCTGCCCCTGCCCCTGCCCCGGGGACGGGGGAGAGGCAGAAGAAGAAGAAGAAGAAGAAGAAGGGGAAGAAGGCTGGGGAGGCTCCCCACACCGGGTACCCCAACTAAGCCGGGGACCTGGACGGAGGTGGTCGGGAGGCGGGCCATCTCCGCGGCCAAGGCCGCTGCTAAGGCCGCGGCTGAGGTGGCGGCAGCCATATCGGCTGGCGCCCCAAAGGGTAGGAGGGCCGCTGTCCCCGCCCCGAAGAGCGGGAAATCAGCGGCCAAAATCAGGGCCCCGCCACGCTCTGCGGCAGTCACCGTGACTGTCCCGGAGGGGAGCGGGGCCTCGTATGAGGAGGCCGTTAGGAGGGCCCGCCAGGGCGTCGACTTAGACGCCCTTGGCATCGGGGCCCTCCATTGGAAGAGGGCGGTAACCGGGGGCCTCATTATTGAGGTCCCCGGTGCCGATGGGGGCCCAAGGCCGATGCCTTGGCCGCCAAGATGGCCGCCGTCCTGGGGGGGATGAACGTAAAGGTGTCCAGGCCCGTGAAGAAGGCGGAATTCCGCCTCACAGGCCTGGAGGTCTCCGTGACCCCCCAGGAGGTAGTGGAGGCGGTGTCGAGAGCCGGGGGCTGCACCGCCGAGTCCGTTAGGGTAGGGGAGCTTAAGGCTCCGCGCAGCGGGCTCGGCACCATATGGGTGCAGTGCCCGGCCGTGGCGGCCCTGGCCATCGAAAAGGCCGGGAAAGTACGCGTGGGGTGGTCCACCGCCCAGGTGGTTGTGCTGGCGGCTCGGCCGCTGCAGTGCTTCCGCTGCCTTGCCCTGGGGCATGTTCGGCAGCGGTGCACTGCGGAGGTCGACCGCAGCGGTCACTGCTACCGCTGCGGTGACGCCACCCACCGGGCGGTGGAGTGTAAGGCGCCACCCCATTGCGTGGTCTGCGCGGCCTTGGGGAGACCGGCGGGCCACAAGGCGGGGAGCAAGGCGTGCTCCCCGCCACCAAAGGCCAAGAAGAGCAAAAAGGGGGCGGGCGGTGTGGCGCCCACCCCAGTTGCGCCACCGGATACCCCGGTGGCGAAAGCGGCCGCTCCCCCAACCTCCAAGGAGGGGGAAAGTATGGAGGTGGAGGCGGCCCCCAGCGGGGCAGGGGGTAATGACCCCCCGCCACCCGCACCGGCGGCTAAGGAGGGGACCAGCGCGAAGGCCACTTAATGGCCCATATTCCGCGCTGGTCCCCTCTCCCGGTACTCCAGGCCAACCTCAACCACTGCCGCCAGGCGCAGGACCTAATGGTCCAGTGCCTGGAGGAGTGGGGGGTTGGCCTGGCCGTCGCCACGGAGCCGTACAGAGTCCCGGACCACCCACACTGGTCCGGGGACGATGACGGCTCCGTGGCGATATGGTGGCGTCGCCACTCGGCGACTGTTCCCCCCTGCTCCGTGGTCGAACGGGGCAGGGGGATGGTGATGGTAAAGTGGGGAAGATTTCTGGTCGTGGGGTGCTACAGCTCACCCAGTTATGACTCCGCCGAATTAGGGATGTTCCTGGACCGGCTGGGGCTAATGATAGCCCCTTATATAGCCGGTCCAGTGTTGGTCCTGGGGGACCTCAATGCGAGGTCCTCCACTTGGGGTAACCCCGGGACCAACGCCCGAGGCGGAGTCCTGGAAGACTGGGCGGAGGGGATGGAGCTCCGGTTGTTAAACCGGGGCTCCGTGCCTACGTGCGTGAGGTGGAACGGTTGGTCTATTGTGGACGTGTCGTTCGCGACCGCCGCCGCCTCACGCCGTGTGTCCAATTGGCGGGTCTGTGATGGAGAGACCCTGTCGGACCACAGCTACGTCCTGATGGACGTGGCTGTGGTCTCGGACTCGCCATTGGACACGCCCCTCCGACGTGGCACCCCGTCAGCGCTCAGATGGGCGCTGAAACGACTGGACGGGGACCTCCTGAGGGCCGTGATTATCGGCTCCGCCTGGCCTTCGGCCAGGGAGCGCGAGGCAGACGAGGGGGCGGCTTGGATCCGGGGCACGTTGCAGATGATCTGTGACGTGGCGATGCCCCGGGTCCGAGCTCAGCCCCCGAGAAAGTCAGTTTACTGGTGGTCGGGGGAGCTGGCCGAACTCCGCAGTTCGGCCGGCCGAGCCCGCCGCCAGTATGCCCGCGCCCGTCGCCGCCATTTTCTGGGCGGCGACGCGGAGCCGAGGGTCGCCGAGCTGTACAGGGAGTACAGATCGGCGGCCGTGGCCCTCAACCGTGCGATTGCCGCTGCTAAGGCCAAGGCTTGGGATGAGCTCCTGCTCACCCTCCGTGAGGATCCGTGGGGACGCCCGTATAAGGCGGTGCTTGGGAAGCTCCGCCCCTGGGCGTCCCCGGTCACGGAGCGGTTAGACCCGGAACTTCTGGGGCGCGTAGTGGATACCCTCTTCCCCCTGAGTGAGGGGGGGAGGGAACGCGCCCCGGGTCCGGCCATTGAATGGTCGGACGAATTCCGGGTCAACGAGTGGGAGCTGTACCGGGCCGTCCGGGAACTCCGGGCCAGGGGCAAGAAGGCCCCTGGCCCCGATGGGGTTCCCGGTGGTATAATGGCCTTAGCTATGGAGGTCCTCGCCCCGGCGTTCAGGAGCGTCATGGACGCGAGCCTGCGCCGGGGAGTCTTCCCCACGGTGTGGAAAGATGCGTGCCTGGTTCTCCTCCAAAAGGAGGGGAAACCCGCAGAGTCTCCCTCTGCATACCGGCCGGTTTGTTTACTCGACGAGGCGGGCAAGCTATTCGAAAGGATAATTGCCGCCCGCCTCGTCGAGCATCTGTCGCGGGGTGGTCCCGACCTGAGCGAGAGCCAGTATGGGTTCCGGAGGGGGCGCTCCACTATAGACGCCCTGGAGCGTCTGCGCCTCCTCCGTGAGCAGGCTGTCGCTCGGGGCAGGGTGTTGATCGCGGTGTCGTTGGACATCTCCAACGCTTTCAACGCCCTGCCCTGGTCGGAGATAATGGGGGCGCTGGACTATTTCCAGGTGCCCCCTTATCTCCGGGAGGTGGTCGGCGACTATCTCCGCGACAGAGAGGTGGTGTTTACCGGCCGGTATGGTATTGTACACTCGAGGGAGACGCACCGCGGCGTTCCGCAGGGGTCGGTCCTCGGACCGCTCCTGTGGAACTTGGCATACGACGCGGTGCTGCGGGTTGTCCTCCCCCGGATACGGGTGTCATCTGCTATGCAGATGACACCCTGGTTTATGCCGAGGGGGAGGATTGGAGGAGGACCAGGCACCTCGGAGAGGCCGCCCTGGACTGCGTGGTCGGGCGAATCCGGAGAATGGGGTTGACCGTGGCCGCCACAAAAACCGAGGCGATTTGGTTGTATTCGCCTCGGGTGTGGCGGCTACCCCGCGGTCAAGATCTCCGGATTCGCGTCGCTGAAACCTCCGTCGCGATCGGGCCCAGGATGAGGTACCTGGGCCTGATCATAGACGGCCGCTGGCGATTTGATGGACACTTTGAGCTCCTCGCCCCCCGACTAGAGAGGACGGCAGCCGCATTGGCGCGGCTGCTGCCGAATGTCGGGGGGCCGGATTTGAAAGTACGCCGCCTCTATGTGGAGGTGGTGCGGTCTATAGCCCTGTATGGGGCCCCCGTATGGCACCGCTCGCTCGAGGCCAGCACGCCCAGCCGCAAGCTCTTTGAAAGAGTGCGGCGGCGGCTGGCCTTGCGGGTCATACGGGGGTACCGCACCATCTCCACCGAGGCGGCGGGACTCCTCGCCGTGATTCCACCCTTCACTGTGGTGGCGGCGGAGCGGGCGAAGTTATACCAGATCGCCCGCTCCTTCCGCCGCCCGCCGGGGGTGGAAGTCACGCGCGAGGAGGAGTTGGAGCTCGAGGGCCACAATCGCCAGGCCCGGACGGAAAGTTTATCGGAGTGGAGGGCGCTGTTGGCGCCCTCCACACGTCCGATTGTCCGGGCCCTTCTGCCCATATTTTATATATGGTGCAGGAGGCGGGGAAGGTTGACCTTCCGCCTCACGCAGGTGCTCTCCGGCCATGGCTGTTTTGGAGAGTACCTGCACAGAATGGGGCGGGAGCCGACGGCGCAGTGCCACCACTGCGGCGAAGATGTCGACACGGCGCGGCACACTCTTGAGGAGTGCCCTGCTTGGGCCGGGCCGCGCCGTGTCCTGAGAGCCGCAGTGGACGGGTGGGACCTCGCGCTGTCGACCGTGGTTGACCACATGGTCGACAGCGTGGGGTCGTGGAATGCGGTGGCCTCCTTCTGTGAGGTAGTAATGACCCAGAAGGAGGCCGCCGAGCGGGCCCGGGAACGGGACCCGGGCTCCGCGAGAAGGGTGTGGGCGCGGGGACGACCCCCGCGCCGACGTTTGCCCCCCCAGGAGGGGGGCGGAGAGGGCAGGGAGGGCGCGGGGGTCTCCCCCGCGCCAACGTGTGCCCCCGGTGGTGGGGGCGGAGTGGGGCTGGCGCGGGGGTTTCCCCGCGCCCTGTTATGCCCCCACAACTGGGGGCGGTGAACTTAGGGGCCCGGGGTGTGAGCTGACCTGGGCCCCCGGGGGGGAGCATAGCTCCCCCCGTGATAGGCCGACACCCCCGGGTTATTTTCCCGGGGTAGGGGGGTGTCGGTCCGTCCCTCCCCGATTGGGGAGGGGGATCCGTGGGGGGTATTGGGTGAGGAAGGGTCGGGGCGTGCCGGATCACGCCTCCGACGGCCCTTCCTTCCGGTGGCGGCGTCTTCTTGCCTCGGCCGGGGCTGGTTCCTTCGGGATACCGGCCCCGAGCGGGACACGAAGACTCCGGGAGCTGTGGGTGGACCGAGCTGGGGCTCGGGAAGCCCAATCCGAAGGCTCCAGGGATGGGGACACCGGGCGGGTCCCTCCGCCCGGGGTCTTATAGCGTAGGCAGTGGGGGAGGTTAACCCCTCCCCCGGGGCGTGATGATAGCTGGGAGGTGTCCTGTTGAGTACTCGCGTGATCCAGGCACCTCCCGTGTAGCTTAGGTGGGCGTGAGGTTTTAGTGGGTAGTCTCCGGGGGCTCGCCCCCCGGGGAGAATCCCACATAACCCCGGCTTTCCCCCAGGGAGTCGGGGTATGTATAAAACATTTCCTCACGATAAAAAAAAAAAGAAAAAAAAAGGGTACATGGTTAGGGAAGAATTGCAGAAAGAGTTAATGAGGGGCAGGGCGGGGTTGAGGGCATGGGGGTATGAAAAGAAAGGAGAGGAGTAGTAAGAGAAGGATGGGAGAAGGAAAGACGGGATTTCTTTGAGGATAGGGGGTGGACAATACAGGAGATGGAGGAAATGATGGAGGATAGGAGAGAGGAGGTAAGTGGGGAACTGGTAAAAAGGGAGAAGGAAAGGCAGAGGGAGGAAAGGTGGGAAAAGATAAAGAAATCAAGATATAATAAGTGGTATGGGATGGTAAAGGGGGAGGGTCTGTCGGGCTACTTAAAGAAAGGGTGGAGGGAGAGTAAATGGCAGAGGGTGGCAAAGTTTAGGTTAGGAAATGGTATGAAAGAGGGAAAATATTGGATGGATGAGGAAGAGAGAAAATGTAGAGTGTGTGGATCGATAAGTGAGACATGGGAGCATGTATGGGAGGAATGTATGAGGCTGGATGAGGAAGGAGGTGGGCAGGAAAAGATGGGGGAAGTGCTGGATGATGAGGGGGGAGGGGAGAAGTGGATGAGGAGGGTGGAGGAATGGAGGGAAGGTGCAAATGGAGGATTGGGATTAATGGAGAGCGACCGGAAGAGGGTGTCCGCTGCTTAGGGAAGGAGGAGTAGGAGGAGGAGTGTGTGTCCGTGTCCGTGTGTGTGTGTGTGTGTGTGTGTGTGTGTGTCTAATATATTATGATTTTATTTCTCTTTAACACTTTGACCAACACGTCGGTCACATGCTAGTGGCATAGTATTTTTTTATCTAACTCAAAATCAAATTTTATTACCATTATTACGTCCCAGGTAGGACGGATTATGATAGGACGCAGTTTTGAACCTACCTGCATTCACCGGCTACTCGAATAATTTTTGCATTTGCTTCTCCCAGCGATGGAATTCCAAAACGTTTCCATCCAATTCGCCTACCAGTTCTTTCAGCTCCTGCCATTTTTTAACCCTCGTCCGTGTTGTCCGAACTCGAACTTCATCTTCTGAACGCGGTAACATCGTTCGTGCAACATCAAGTTCTCCTCTTAAAAGCTCAATCTCACGTGTGGCTAGGTCTCTTTCTCGACGGAGAAACTCAAGCTCCGCGTCTGCAAGAGAGAGACCTCCAGATGTGACAACGGCTTGTGGGCCCTGACCTGTAACGCGTGATTCGTCTTCTATGGGTGAAACAGTCACCATCAGTTCTTCAGGTGGAAAGTGGCTTCAGTAATTCATTTTTGGATCCGTGTGTAGGAAGATTCAGTTCCTTTAGCTTCTCTTTCAGTTCAGTCAGGGAAAATAAACTCATCGTCGGTAACAAAAAAAAATCACTTAGATAATAGTTCACTCAGATAATAAATTTCTCGGACATAAAGACATAAATTCATAAATCGATCCCACTTCTGAATTTGTAAGGAGGCTTGACGCGTCAATGTCCTTTGCTCACTCAGAGGAAACTGTTTATTTAACTAAAACTCATGGTAACATCAATTTAACAAAATGCTAATGCCACGCATAAATCAATAAAATTATATATAACAGTATAAATCAATAACAGGTAAACATATGAATAATACGAACGGTGATATAAACATTCTTACAAATTTAATTGCTTTTTCAAGTTCAGTTACAAAATATATTCAAAATGGTTGCGTATTAACCCTTTCGCTTGGAGCGCCGGATATATCCGGCATCCGCGCGACGACTTGTGCGTACGAGTGCCGGATATATCCAGCATCTATACGAGTGTACATAAGTACCATCTGTGGCTTTTTTCTTTAGAATAATTAATATAATATTGTATAAATCTTTTCATTTTTAAAATATAAAGAATACGTGTGCTATATAAGAGCAATAATTGTTTTATTAAGCATAGTAATTATTTAAGACTTAGAAGAACGTATATACAAAAACCACGCGCACTGTGCACATCTCTGGCGCATACTTCCGTTCGGTGACGGCACTTCGGCGGACTGGACTGTCGAAGCGAAAGGGTTAATAAAAAATATAATTTGAACATATAGCCATAACATTAGATATGTACATAACTGGTCAATCATTTGTATTTTACCAGATCTGATCATTTTTGTGGATCTTTGGTGACTGGTCTACTCCTGTACCTCGTCTGTGGTAATACGTAAGTATCATTCTTCTTTTTATGTTATTGTAATAATGATGATTCATATAAAACTTACTACAAAAACAAATGCTTATTCCAGATACTGCAGAAAAGGCAAATATCACCGGAAGCAGGAGGGAGACTGACGCCTCAATTTAATAATGGCCGAAGAGGGCCAAAGATGGGGGTGGCCGGACCTCAAAAATATTTTAATTTTTATTGTAATTACAACTTCAATTGTAATTTTGATTATTTTTATTGCGATTTTTATTCTAATTTCAATTTTCATTATTTTTATTTTAATTGCAATTTTGTTTATTTTAATTGTAATTTTTATTTTTGATGTATTTTTTATTGTAATTATAATTTGTATTGTTACGATGGAAGCTGTCGATTGCGGCGATCGAGAGAAGTTGGCCGTCGTATCGATATTGTGGTATCCGGCCAACGGGGTTGTTGTTAAGAAGAAGACAGACGACAGAACCTCTCGAGTCGACGAAGCGAGAGCACGCACCTGTATCGCATCTTTTAACATTGTCCGTTGACAGCCAATAAATAGTTATATAGTTGTTGGTAGTGTTCGTTGTTGTTGTTTGGTTGAGGGATGTGTTCGCCGGCGAGGCGGGGCCGAAGCCTCCGCAACATTGGTGTCAGAAGTGGGATCGATTCCACAGCAACGACATCCACTACGGGAGCAGATGCGACGATGTTACAGACGCTGTTCGAAGGCCTCCAGCGGAACATTTCGGGGCAGTTTCAAGAGCAGCGGAAAATCGCGGAACAGAGATGGGAACAGGAGTGGGCCCGGTTTGAAGAGAGGGAAGCAGCAAACAGAGCCGCTCAAGCTGCAAGGGAAGCTGCCCTGGAGGGACGATTTGGGATCCTGGAGGCACAGTGTCAGGTGCTATCGCAGAATCTGCACAGTCTTGTACAGCCGCGTTTCATTAATTCTACTGAGAACCGTGAAACTCAAAATATAAATATGTCCGTTCCTAATGGGTCCGCGGTTCCGGTTTTTCCGCTTTCGCAGCAGGTCCCTGTAAATGACGCAGTTGGCGTGTTTCGCGGAGTTTCGGAGTTGGGATACACCGTGAAACCTCCTACATTTGACGGCAAAGCTTCATGGGAAGAGTATAGAATTCAGTTCGACACAATAGCTCGCGCGAATGGTTGGGATGAACCGAGGAAAGCTTTGGCCTTGGTTACGTCTTTGGAGGGCCCTGCTCGAGGAGTGTTGACTTCACTCTCCGTGGACAAACAGAACGATTTCCGGACGATAGTTTCGGCATTAGAGTTCCGTTATGGGACCAAAAATTTTCAAAATTTAAGTTACGTAAAATTCCAAAATTATAGACAACGGAAAGGGGAGTCGATCTCTGAGTTGGCAGCAGAAATTGAGAGGCTTGCTCAAGCTGCATTTGGTGAATGCCCATACGAAAGTAGGGATAAACTCGCGGCCTCTCAATTTGTAGCAGCGTTGGCCAACGAAGAGATGAAACGAATATTAAGGCTCGGTGGTTTTACATCTCTGACAGCAGCAGTTATTAGAGCCTTGGAGATTGAAGCTGTCGAGTCTGTTACTGAAACTTCGTATAGTAGTCAAAATAACCGCTACAAGCCTTATTATTTTCCAAAACAACATATTCCTGGACGGCGTTGGGGAGAACGAGGATACGACCGAAGACCGGAGGAAGTGGATCAACCGAACAGGAACTATGTACGAAAGACGAGTTCCGTGAACAGGAATTTGAAGATCAATGGTGATCGAGAAGATCGACCCAGGGAGTGTTGGAGTTGTCGCCAGACTGGGCATCTCCAGAAGGACTGCCCGAAGAGACAAACACAGAGGATGGGAAACGCAAAGAAGTCATAGTAGGAGGGGAGACTGTGACTTCACCTTCTTCTACCCCTGTCGTGCTGAAGACTTATTTGAAGAAGGATTGTACGGCCATCGAAGGATTCATCGATGGAAAAATGGCTACGATAATAATCGACACGGGATCGAGCGTAAATCTTTTGGGGACGGATAAGTTCAATCCCAGAAGTAAGCTTGGCGCGGCGGAGGAACTTCTGGAAATCAAAATTGTGTCCATTTCCGGGGAAAATTTACCGATTCAAGGCAGGTACAAATGTCCCATTAAAATCAATGGTTTCGAAACAGAGGAAGAATTTTTCCTGATCGACATGGCGGAGGAGTGTATTTTGGGGAACGGATTCCTCCAGAAACACGCGTGTAGGCTCGATTATTGGGCGAGGAAACTACAAATAGCCGGGAAGGAAGAGGTCGGCTTTATCGGTCAAGAGATACGTAATAAGGAGGATGCAGCTTTATTAGCGAAGATGGAAGAGGAGACTCCGGTAGCGGAAGAGGTGCAGGAGGTTGCAGTTCCACCTGTACCGAAGCACTTAGAAGATCTTTTCCAGCGTTGCTGTTCGGCCTTATCTCCGCCACGGAAGACAGCATTTGCGAAAGTAACACATGAATTTCAGGACATATTCGCAGAAAATCCTGAACATGTTGGGAATTGTGATGTTGTCCAACATAAGATTGATACAGGAGATTGTGCACCAATCAAACAGGCACCGCGACGTCTCCCTTTTCACCGACGAGACGAAGTTAAAGAATTACTCGCGAAGATGGAAAGGCAGGGAGTAATTGAGGAGTCGAAAAGTCCATGGTCCTCTCCTATCGTTCTCGTGAAGAAAAAGGATGGCAGCACGAGATTTTGTGTGGACTATCGGCGGTTAAATGATGTCACGAAAAAAGATTCTTATCCGTTGCCGAGAATTGAAGAAACGCTAGATGCTCTAGCTGAATCGTCTTGGTTTTCAACCATAGATCTGCAAAGTGGATATTGGCAGATTATGGTTGACGAAAGGGACCGTGAAAAGACAGCATTCTGCGTGGGAGAAGGGCTTTGGCAATTCAGAGTGATGCCTTTCGGACTTTGTAATGCCCCTGCCACGTTTGAACGTCTTATGGACACGGTATTGAAAGGCCTTTGTGGGAAAATCTGCCTAGTATATCTAGACGACATAATTGTTTATGGAAGAAGTTTCGAAGAAAACATGGACAATTTGAGGACTGTCTTCGCACGCCTGCGCCAAGCCAAACTATTAGCGAATCCAAAGAAATGCAATTTCTTCTGCAAAGAGGTGCGATACCTTGGACATATCGTTTCCGAACGCGGGATTAAAACGGATCCTGAAAAGATAATGGCAATCCAGAAATGGCCAATTCCGAGGAGTAAAACGGAATTAAGGAGTTTTCTCGGACTTTGCACTTATTATAGAAAATTCGTCAAAGATTTTTATTCCATCGCTAGGCCACTACATCGCCTGACGGAAGATAAAATTACGTTTGTATGGTCGGAAGAATGTCACAAGGTATTCGAGTGGCTGAAGCAGCGTCTTTCCGAATCTCCGATATTAGCTTATCCTTTATTAGACGCAGATTTCATTTTGGATACAGATGCGTCGAATTTTGCCATTGGAGCAGTCCTCTCGCAAGTTCAAGGTGAAGAGGAGAAAGTTATTGCATACTTTTCAAAAATGCTGGGAAAAGCAGAGAGGAATTATTGCGTTACAAGACGGGAACTTTTGGCGATAATTAAGTCCATAGAACATTTTCACCCCTATCTTTGTGGTCGAAAATTTCTGGTAAGGACTGATCATGCTGCGTTAAGGTGGCTATTGTCGTTCAAGAATCCGGAAGGACAAACGGCTCGCTGGATAGAAAGGCTGCAACAGTATGATTTTGAAATTAGACATCGAGAAGGGAAGTTGCATGTCAATGCAGACAGTCTGTCAAGAAGACCTTGCGAAATTTCGCAATGTAAATATTGCCATCGCCTTGAGGAGAAGGAGTCACGTGAAGAAATGTGCGAAAAGGAAGAGCACGTGTTCAGGACGATCTGTGGAAACGCCAATTCGGAGGAATGGAGGAAAGCGCAAGAGACCGATGGAGAAATAAACTTCATTTTGCGGAGGATAATCGAACGAAATAAGCCAAACTGGCAGGAAGTTTCCGCATTTTCCCCCGTAACAAAATTTTACTGGAAAATTTGGGACTCTCTTGAAGCGAGAAAGGGTTTGCTTTTCCGGAGGTGGGAATCTACGGACGGGAAGGAAGCAGTTCCGTTACTAATCGTCCCTAGATGCAAAACCGAAGAGGTGTTACGCGAGTGTCACAACGCCCCATGGGGAGGACACTTCGGAGTTCGCAAAACACTTGCTAAGATTCGACAAAGGTTTTTCTGGCCTGATCATCGTCGAGATGTTGAGGAATGGTGCCGTCGTTGCGACAGCTGCGTAGCGAAGAAGGGTCCTAGGGAGAGAGGAAAAGGCTCTTTAAAGATTTACAATGTTGGAGCACCTTTTGAAAGAATTGCACTTGACATTGTGGGCCCTTTGCCAAAATCTATGACCGGAAACAGATATGCCCTTGTTGTCGTAGATTATTTCTCGAAGTGGCCAGAAGTAATTCCGCTTCCGAATCAAAAAGCAACAACCATTGCGAAGACCCTTTTAACAGATGTAATAAGTCGCCATGGTGTGCCACTAGAACTGCATTCAGATCAAGGTAGGAATTTCGAGTCGAGTGTCTTCAAAGAGTTGATGAGGTTGCTTGGAATTAGAAAGACAAGGACGACACCCTTACATCCCCAATCGGACGGACTCGTCGAAAGGATGATTCGTACATTGTTACAGTATCTAACACAGTTTGTTTCCGAACATCAAAAAGACTGGGATGAATGGATACCGACGTTCCTTTTAGCATATCGGACTTCTCAACATGAGGTAACTCGAAATACTCCGGCAATGGTCCTCATGGGTCGAGAATTACGACTTCCTTTGGATCTCCTGAGAGGCAGTAACTACGCTTCTGAAAGGAAGGAGGAGGGAGCTTACATTGGAGAAATGAGGGCTAAAATCTTGGGAATCCATGATTTTGTACGCCAACGAATGAAGATTAGTGGTGACAAAATGAAGTCCTGGTACGATGTTCATGCGAATCGGGTTTCCTTCAATCCGGGTGACAAGGTCTGGCTATTTAATCCACGACGTACAAGAGGCCGGTGCCCGAAACTCCAATCTGACTGGGAAGGACCGTACATCGTCAAGAATCGATTGAACGAATTAATTTTTCGAATAGTCCGATCTCCTAAGGCAAAACCGAAGGTTGTTCACGTGAACCGGCTTGCACCTTACAGTGGTTTAGGATAGGAATCCGAATTCCTAGACACTTTTCGCCCACGAAGAGGACGCTGCATCGAAAGAAGGCGAGGGTGCGACTCCGTTCCGGCACACAGTGGGCCGGATTGGAGATTCACACGACATTTTGCGAAAAAGTCGACTTTCTAATTTTGGTATTTTTTCAATTGCTATTGATTCCTAAATGTCCACCGACTACGAAAATGAAAAAATTAATTAAATATAATAACAGTTTTAGTTGCAATACACGCATAAAGTTAGACATTCTCGGAATCTCGATTTTCCCTACATAATTTGGTCGTTCGTTCTTAAAGTGTCCTGATAACTGTGTGCAACTTCTTGCCCTGAATTTTTTTCTACATCAAAATACACCCTTTATTGATAAGAAATCAGTTTTCATTAACAATTATGATATATAACATATTTAAAAAAAATGCTGAATAAAATGCAATCAATTGTGAAATTTTTTTATCTTTGACAGTCCCGATCTTTTTACTCCCACTATATCCCACTTTCTAACAAGTAAGGATCTTTTCAGTGAACCTTCTTCTATGTAATGCCACAAAAATCACATCCCCCTCGAAACCACCCCGGGAGAAATTACTGTTTGAACACAACTGCATCGCTCGTACACGTGCGCGTTGAATTCGTTGAATTCGAATAAAGGCTATTAGCATGTAATGCATTTACGTTTTGTTTTACGTTTCGTTTTTTTTTTTTTGATGCTTTTATGTTTTGCATTCAGTTATTTTTAATGTTTTAACTGCATTCTGTTCGACGAGTTCCTTTCGGCAGTGCACAACGATTCCACGACGTTTTTTCTCAATTTAAGCTGAGTCATAGTTTATTTAAGTCTTATTTATTGTATAAGCTATACGTATAATTTAATTTTTACATTTCATTCTACATATATTTGGTAAGTAATTTTTCTCCTATAAACTACTTCTAAGTCATTTTCTATCTCTCACGTGATCAATTTTTACCTATTATGCAGATAGTACTTTAAAATGGAGGCATTTCGCAAATATAAAGATTTGTACTTCCAATTAAAAAACGCTTCGAAAGATTTTAAAGATTATTTGTTTTTGAGTGAAAAAATAGAAGAGACGGTTGAGATTCCGACAGAAGATTTGGAAACGTTACGAAATGCATTAATGAAATTTACTTGGAAACTGAAGCAGAAGTGGATTAAAGCAAGATATACTGAACACAGATTTTTAAAACAAAATGAAAAATGGTTAGAGACAGATTTTATTTATCCCACTAGTATGTTAAACATTTCATCAACAAGAAGTTCAACATCAAAAACATTAAGACGAAACTCAACTGTGGAAATATATAAAGGAAAAAAATTGTTTTTAGATTGTAGTGATAGAGAGCAATTGCGAAGAGCTCGCTCTTTAGTTGACAATTTCTCGTTAGAAGAGTTACTACATGCGACAAAATTGAGTTTCAAGCTGCGCGGAATGCATCACCAAGCGTATTTAATTCGTTGCCTTCAAGGATATAATTATTATGACAAGATTAAAGCCATTTTTGAGAAAAAAGTGTGTCAAAATAGAAAATTAATTACAACAACGGAAGCATTGAACATTTATATACTAGCAGATCTTTCAAAATATCATTACATTAGCATTAGGAATGAGGCAATAAAATACAAAAATAATCCATTTCCTTCTTACTTTAAATTGGCGGCTGAAAAGCAAAATTGCTATCCTCCAAAAAGTGCTATAACAGTTACAGAAACTTATGTTAGAGTGGAATTACAAACTTTATTAAATCATACAGTCTCAAGATTGGTAAAAACATTAAAGGAATTGGAAAAAAATAGCACATTAATTTTGACATGCAAATGGGGTTGCGATGGAACCTCTGGGCAACCCAGATACAAACAAATATCTCACACAGGTCAGGATATAAATGAAGAATCAACTTTAATTTCTAGTCTTGTGCCTTTAAGATTACATAACGAAAGAAATCAAGAAGTTTTATGGGATAATCCACGCCCATCATCCCCGTGGTTTTGTCGTCCCATAAAATTTGAATTTATCAAAGAAACCACGGAAGTTTTAAATTCAGAAATAACCCGTATTAACAATGAAATAGAAAATTTAAAATCAGTTCAAATAGGAAGTATTCAAATAAAATATAACATGTTATTAACAATGGTTGATAACAAAGTATGTAACGCCAACACGGGTACAACGTCTACAATGCGTTGCTATATTTGCAACGCTACACCAGTAGAAATGAACAATTTAACGTTGCTCTCTACCAAACCGTGCAATACGAACAACTATTCTTTTGGCATTTCATCACTCCATGCCTGGATTCGAAGTTTTGAATGCTTGTTGCATATATCATATAATCTGCCATTTCAAAAATGGGCAGCAACCAAGCCACAAATGAAGCAGCTACAAGCAGAAAGAAAAAAAGAAATCCAAGAACTATTCAAAAAGAAATTAGGTCTTTTTGTCGATTATGTAAAACAAGGGTGGGGTAGTTCAAACGACGGAAATACCGCACGTCGTTTCTTCGAAAATGCTGAAATCTCAGCAGAAATAACAAAATTAGATATAACATTGATAAAACGATTTCATATCATTTTACAAGTAATCTCATCACCATATGAAATAGATCCGGATAAATTTCAGGCATATACTTTTGAAACGGCAAACCATTTTGTTAAAAATTACGGATGGTATTATATGCCTCCGTCTGTCCACAAACTTCTTTTGCACGGGGCAGATATAATAAAACATGCATTGCTTCCTATTGGACAATTGTCCGAGGAAGCACAAGAAACCAGACACAAAGATTTTAAAAAATACAGGACGAAAAATACCAGAAAAATTTCAAGGATCTCTACAAATGAAGACACGTTTTACAGACTTCTATTAACGTCAGATCCGTACATGTCTTCTTTAAGAATACAATCAACAAAAAAAGAACGGAAAAAATTGGATCCAGAAGCTATGGAATTGCTATCTATTTAACTAAGAGAAATATAGTTACATGACACGTAAGTTACATTACATATATTTCTACTTTTAACACTTTATTCTTTTATGGTTTATGCAATAACTAACTTAATTTTAATTTAATTATTTTTTTTTACAGCATTACATTTTATTTCCACCATTTTGAATTTATTACAGTAAAAATAGATTTTATTTTCTCTTTTTCTCATATTTTCTTTTTATTCTTGTACTTATGTATATTTTATATAGTTTATTGTTAAATATTATTAATTATTATATAGTTTATTATACATATATTATATAATGTTCATTATAATGTAATTTATGTTTGATTTATGATATAATCTATAAAAAAATTGTTTATAACATTAATAAAAAAATGGATTAAACAAACAAAAAATGTATCATTGCAACGGAATTATAGTTCTAAGTATTCATTTCAAATTTCATTGCGATATCTATTACGAGTCAAAAGTTATTCACAAATGTCGTGTGAATTTCCAATCCGGCCCACTGTGCGGCACCTCGATCACTTTCCATTTGTGGAAGAGACAGTCCTAGGAATTCGGGGGAGGAAGTGGTATCCTCGCGAGGATACGTCCTCAGGAGGGTACCCCCTTTCCCGACTGGTCCACAAAGAGTGGTGCACCAATCACCATGTTATCGCGGATAGATTTCGCGATGATTGGAGGTGCATCCTGGAGAGGACTCGGTGGTCGCCCGGGGGGAGGGCAGCACCCGGGAAAACGTCAAGAAAGAAGCACTCAAGCCACAAGAGTCAAGGGGAAGGGCGAGAAGTCGACGGAATAACTACACTGAAGCATTAAGGGAAATACCTCGTGCCAGCGTCCTGCTCAGGGTTTTTAGGTGGTTTTCCCCTGAGACAGAGGACAAATGTCGGGACGTTTACTGTCTGATTAAGGCCACCGGGTTAAAGCAAATTTCTTTTCTTTCACCGACTTTTCAGACAGAGGTTAACATGTCAAGGAGCCGTCTTTCGATTACGAGGCATGAAGGTTGGGACGTTACCACAGACGAATTTCGCCGCGGTCGGGACGCCCGTTTTTTTCGAGAGGGGGAGCAGTGTTACGATGGAAGCTGTCGATTGCGGCGATCGAGAGAAGTTGGCCGTCGTATCGATATTGTGGTATCCGGCCAACGGGGTTATTGTTAAGAAGAAGACAGACGACAGAACCTCTCGAGTCGACGAAGCGAGAGCACGCACCTGTATCGCATCTTTTAACATTGTCCGTTGACAGCCAATAAATAGTTATATAGTTGTTGGTAGTGTTCGGTGTTGTTGTTTGGTTGAGGGATGTGTTCGCCGGCGAGGCGGGGCCGAAGCCTCCGCAACAGTATTATTTATATTTTTATTGTCATTTTAAGGGGAATTGTAACTGTAATTTTAACTTTAATTTGGAATATAATTGCTATTGTAATTTTTTATTATTTAGTAGTTGATTTGTATTTGCATAATTTATATTATTAGGATTGGTTTGGTATGTGTGGTAGTTTGGGTGTTAAATAAAGGATTCACCCATTACAACAATAACCCTTTGTGGTGTCGGATGTCGGGCATGGGGATCGTGTCGAAACGTCGAGACGAAAACGACACCCTGTCGAGTGATTTGGGCGCCGTCGAGGACCGATACTCTTCGACTGTTTAGATTAAGATACAGCATTGGACTGTTTAGGTTAAGATACAGCATTGGACTGTTTAGGTTAAGATAGAGCATTAGACTGTTTAGCTTTAAGGAACTGTATGTGTGTGTTTGTGTGTATGTGCGTGTGTGCGTAGAGTGCGAGCTTGACGCGTTTTCTTTTAACGAAGACGAGGCAGTCGAGAGAAAAGCGCACGTGAGAGAACTTCGGCCTGCGAGTTGCGGTCAGAGTTAAGAGAACAGAGTGTTGCGTTGAGTTTTGACCTGCGAGGTGCGGTCAATCGCGTTGTGTACAATTGTTTTGTCTCTTTCCTATTTTCAAATATATATATACTGTTTTATTCTTTTTCCCGCACGTAGTCAGTCATATTTTATCCCACACCTTTATTAATGAAATAACAAAAACTCAACGAAGTAACAATGAAACAAGAACTACGGATAAACGACTACGAACAACTGACGGCGAATGACGACTACTCACAACGACTGACTGACTTGAACTCTCTGACTTGAACTCTCTGACTTGAACTGACTGACTTGACTGACTGACCTCGTCATCCGTCAGAATCCGCGCTTATATCTATTCCCCGCGCCTCCAGGAATTTCCTTCGAACAAGGAAACTTCTGGAGTGGGGATGTCGCTTCCTGTACGTGCCCCTTGGAGAAAGTTCGTGTCCTTGCACCGAACATCCGTGTCCTGGCGAAAGTCAAGGGTTGGCGGCCAAATGTGCACGCCAAGGAAAAAACCCCGAACCTGGTCGCCAAATGTGCACCCCAGGTAGGAACAGACTTCCGGCGTTCCGGCGACTAAGTGTGCGCTCGGGAAGAGCTTGGGCCTGGCGACCAAGTGCGTCCAAGGTCCCAGCCCGCAGACGACGCTCCTACCTGGGTCTAATCAACCCTTCTCCAAGGGGTCCGGCACAATTGGGTATTTAAATAATCGACTTCACTTGAGAATTCGTGGACAACGTAATTCATTTTTGCTCTTTTGGCAGTTGCATTATTATTGCTAATAATCCAACACGTCCTCTCAAAAATGAATCAGTTGACTGTAAATATTCTTTCCAAAAATCTATCTTACTATTAATAGAATATATAGTAGTAATATCTACTATTAAAATCAAACACATAAGAAATGATAAATCGTCCTTCTTTGCTTTCTCTGGGGAATACACATGGTCCAACATTCGTTGCGAGGATTAGGGAAACCCAGTAAAACCTAATCAGACCATTTCAAATGGTTAACTATGTATGACAACAAAATGTAATATAAAATAAAATCAATGTAGTCCCATCTGTGCCCTGAATTCCATGAATTTGACTCCTGCCAATGGTTTAGTAAATGCATCAGCTACTTGGCGTTCTGTACAGACAAATTCAAGTTTAATGACATTTTTCTCTATTTGTTCCCTAGAAAAATGATACTTGATATCGATATGCTTTGATCTTTTATGATTTCCTGGATTATTCGCTATACTTATGCAGCCGTTATTATCTTCATAAATTATAATCGGCTTCGAAATGTTTATATTAATGCTGAGGGCCAACGATTTCAACCAGACAGCTTCTCTTACAGCTTCAAAAAGTGCCATATATTCTGCTTCCGTTGAGGAGGCAGCTACAGATGTCTGTCTTTTTGTCGACCAGCAAATTGTACATTTATCAAATAATTGAAACAAGTACCCGGTCGTACTTTTTCTATCGGTTTCATCGTGTCCTCCCCAATCAGCATCAACATATCCACTTATTATATTATTATAGTTACCTCTAATATAATTTAGTTTGACGTTAATTGAACCTTTCAGGTATCTCAGTACTCGCTTCAAATTTAGCCAGAGTTCCTTATTATTTTTATTTGTATACCTGCTCAAAATATTCACTGCTACGCTTATATCAGGTCTTGTACGTACCATAATATACATTAAGCAACCGATTAAATTTCTACACGGTGCTTCACACTCTTCATCTGAATTTAATGCTTTATAATCCAGTTTATTCGGAAGAGGCGAACTAACAGCTTTACATTCATTCATTTTGAATTTTTCTAAAACTGCTTTTACGTATGTACTCTGATCTAAGGTTATTTTGCAGTCAATTCTTTCAACTTTAATTCCTAAGAAATGTCTAATCTCATTCAAATCTGTCATACTAAATTTTTGCATGAAATAATTTTTAAAATTAGTCATTGTTTCTTTATATCCAGTAGCAATCACAAGATCATCCACATATAACACAACATCTGTAGGAGGCAGACGCGGAAAGGAGAGTTCGCGACCGCGGAGGAACACCTAAACAGGCATAAAAACGCCCAAACGAGGCCGTCGAACTCTCCTGCGATCGAAGGACGCGCGCGAGCATGTGTGCGCGCGTCTGCGTGAGCGTCGACGATGTTGTGACCGCGGCGTAACACAACAAACGGTAGCAACCGCGGGAACGAGCGGCGGGCGTTAGGCCGTTACCCTAACGTCCAAAGCATATAAGAAAAGATCGCGAATGTTCGATGAAGGCGCGGATAAAAGGACGCGTCCGCGCCGGGACAGGGATTCGCGAAAGAACGATTACGCGGTAAAGGCGAACGTCACGATACGATACGATCCGATACGATAATTACGATTACGACAAACGGCTACGAACACGGATTACGAACACGGATTACGAATACGGCTTACGGACTAGGTTTTTTTTCTTTTATATTCTTTCGGCGCGCGAAGTAATTGTGTAATTGTCTCGCTGTATTGTGATTATCGTCTACCTATCTGTTAATAAAGTGGTTACTCAAAAATACTGCTCTTACACATCTATATTTTCGGATACATGTCCTCTATCCAGAAAATATATACAACGATCTACTGATGAACTTCGGAATCCTTTCTCAACAAGATTTTTCTCAAAAACTTCACACCAGCATCTTGCTGCTTGTTTCAAACCATATATTGCTTTATTCAATTTACATACTTCATTGCTTTTACTTTTGACTCCTTCAGGAACTTTCATATATATTTGTTCCTTTAATATACCGTTAAGAAAGGCAGTCTTTACATCCATATGACGTATCAATAAATTAAATTGATTTGCGAAAGCAATTATAAACCTAAAGCTTGAAATTCTAGCAACTGGTGCGAATGTTTCATTATAGTCAGTTAAATATTCCTGACTAAAACCACGCGCAACCAGTCGTGCCTTATATTTTCTTGGATTTCCGTGTTCATCATGTTTAATCGTAAATATCCACTTACAGTCTACTATATTAGTATTATTCGGTCTTTCTACTAATTCCCATGTTTTGTTTACTGCATGTGAATTTAATTCATAATCGATAGCTTGTTCCCATAGAACTCTATCTTCTCTTAATTTTATTTCTATAAACGAACTGGGAATTTTTCCGGCGAACGATTGTGTATACATAAGAAGATCGTCTTGTATATTACTTTCGTCGTAAGAAATATTAGGTTGATTCTTGATTCTATCACTCCTCCTAAGATTCTGTTTTTCTGGCATTTCTGCTTTATCATTTTGAGGTAATGACTTTTCGTGCGTATCTGTTTCTTTTACAGATTCATTAGGTTCATCTCCTAATTTCTTTTCAGGGATTGTACTCGACTTTGATATATCTGATTTATCATTATCAGATTTATGAGGCTTTTCATTCAATTTTACTGATTTTGACCTTATGTCGGATGCATCAGTTTCATTTCCGGGACCAGCATTATCCCTTTCTATCCTCATTTCCGGACGAGTTTTTAAATAATTGACTTCATCAATTATCACATCCCTGGCTACTATAAATTTACCAGTTCTCACGTCCCATACTTTATAACCGTTTGGTTCATAACCAACTAGAATACCTTTCGTTGATTTCTCATCGAACTTAGTTTTTCTAAATTTGCTATGAACGTACACGGTAGACCCGAACATCTTTAAATATTTAACTTTGGGCTTTTTACCATGCCACAATTCAAATGGCGTTTTATCTACCTTTAACGCTCTAGTTGGGGTTCGATTAATTAAAAACGTAGCAGTGAGAACTGCCTCGCCCCAAAATACTTTATTCAAATCAGCACCACTTATCATTGTGCGTGCTTTTTCAGTTATTGTTCTAACCATTCGTTCTGAAACACCGTTCAATTGAGGGGTACGTGGAACTGTTAAATGGTAACTAATACCTTTTTGCACGCAATAGTCCTTCATCTCATTTGATAAATATTCTCTACCATTACCAGAATATAAGTTTACGATTTTTGAATTAAAATGAGATTCACTCTTTGCAACAAAATCTTTAAAAACAGAAAAAACATCTGACTTATACGAGATTAAATATGTTACACAATAATGAGTGAATTCATCTACAAATATTACATAATAATTTTTATCATCAATCGTGGGCGGAGTGATAGGCCCACAAACATCAGAGTGGACAATAAACAGTGGTCGTTTTACATGACTTTTATCTTTTAATTTTTCCTTTTATACAAGCTTCACATAAATCATCATTGGGTGCAATTTGATTAAGATATTCTATATCATCGACCATTTGTTTATTCTTTAACTCTAAGAATTTTGATCTTCCTATGTGTCCCAAACGCTTATGCCATAATTCATAATTATTATCATTTACATTATTTATTTGTATGTTAGTCTTTCTTACCCTCTGTTGAACAGTCTTGAATTCAATGGCAATTAAATTGCTTAAGGGCTTACCGGTCATGATGGTCTTTCCGTTCTTTAAAACGGTCGCACCATTTTCGTCGAACACTATTTTCATACCGGCCTGCTGCATCCTTCGCACAGACAAAAGATTGTGCGGTACGTCCGGGCAGAATAGCACGTTCTCCAAGGTCCCCGGGACTCCGACGTTGCTGATCAGGTTAACACTTCCCTTTTTCCTTGCATTTATATGTGCGCCATTCTTAGCCACCGAAATTTTTATGGGTGGATTTAGATCTTCATAATCGGTGAATATATCATCCTGTTTGATTATATGGTCCGACGCTCCTGAGTTCAGAAGGAAAGTTATCTTGTTCGTTGTTTGTATCGTGTTTCGTCCTGCCATAAATACAAACCCAGAGCCGCTTGCCTGAGCTGCTGCCGGCTCATTCATTTCTACGTTTACGGTTTGTGCAGACTTATTATTTTCATTATTGTATTTGAGGCTCTTTTGATAATAGTAACAGTCCTTTATCTTGTGACCTTTTCGTCGACAATGATGGCATTTTGTTTGTTTGTCTGTTCTTCCTACTTTGTAGGATTGATTTCTCTTTTGTTTAAATGCTGTTTTAAACTTCATCTGATTATTCGTAGTAAATCTTTTCTGATTTGTCAATAAAACTTTAGCGCTTGTGTTCGCACTTTCGGTTTTCAATTTTATCTCGTGGTCCAGTAACCGCGTTTTTGCAAAATTCAGGGTGAGGTTGTCTTCTGACAATGTTTCAATTGCCGTAATTACTCCATTGTATGAGTCAGGCAGTGTTAATAGCATGTGAGCCACTTTGTCTGCCTCCTCCACTTTTGCACCTGCTCCACACAATTCTGTAATTAAATCATCAAAGATGATAAAATGTTCAACTAAAGGCATGTCGCCTCCAAATTTGAGTGTTAACAATTTCTTTCTTATGGCTAACTGTGACGCCATACTTTTCCTTTCGAAGACTGTGTTACGTCCCAGGTAGGACGGATTATGATTTTTATGAGATAGGACGCAGTTTTGAACCTACCTGCATTCACCGGCTACGGTTCGGGAAATTGAGGATTGTTTAAATAACTTGTATTCTTATTTTCCAAAACAAACAAAATTATTGATTTATTCAAAATTAGGTGCTGAATCAGAAGTTTTAAACATGATTTGACAAATAGAGATTATGTGTAGTTAACGCATAAACTAGATAGCTTACAAATATTTCGTTCAATAATAGTAATGTTAATTTACCGAGTTGTTGGGTTCGCTTCGCTAAGTGGACACCGCAAGTCCACAAGTCGCTGGTTCCGCAGATCGCAGTTACGGCAGGTGGAAATACCGCTAATCGCAGTTGCTGCGGGTAGCAGGTCGCAGATTTCACCAATTCCAATTATCGCTTCTTTTAAACTTTATAAAACTTTCACTGAACTTAGACTTTACTGAAACTTTATTAAAACTGAATTGACACTTCTATGACGGACTGATCCGGTCAAAACTTTATGACGGAATGAATGATCTTTGAAGTATTGGTTCCCTTTTATAGGATGGACAGTCCATTGTTTCAATAGGATATTGATTTGATCTTTTATCTAATGCGCGTCATTCTTACCATGGGATTAGTGTGCCTTCTTGGAACTTGGTGCAACTAGACACACTTTCTGTTTATTTTTCGGGGTGACATCGATCTTTGCTGCGTCTCTCGCAGGAGGATAATTGGAATTGTTTTGTTCGCTATCTAATTTTCTAGAAATTTTAACGCCTATCCTAATCCTATTTATTTCCTTCTCCTTGCGTGACATTATTGGGTTTCAACAATAGTTCATAATAATTCTTTGTCTCAAGTTTTATTCGTTTGATTCTTAAGCGGTCGAATCACCGGACATGACACCGTCTTACTTCCTAGAATCTTAAGGCTTATCTTAATCTTATTTATTCTTCTCTCCTCGCGTGGCATAATCTTTATTTGAAGTTTTATTTGTCTTATTCATGAGCGATCGAACCACCGGACGTGACAACTGCATCTAGCTTTTGTATAATTTCTTTAGCAGTACTGCACGTACTCGCTAATCCGAGGAAAGAGTCCGATAAATATTCCACGATTATACTTTTCGCTCTTTTCTCAGCCCGTATCCAGTCTTCCGTCAGCTTCTCTGGAGCTTTTCCATCAATTACTTTTAGCACATCTAATTCATTCATTACAGTACGTATTCTCAGTTTCCACGTACTATAACGTTCTCCGTTGAAGGGCTGAATGTTTCTTTTTCCGCTTAAGAATTCCATTTTTCAATAAAGTTCCTCTTAGTATATAATAAAAGTTATAGTTTGTTACGAGCCAGGGCTGCGAGCAACGCGAGAGGCCGGCGAGGGGTTGTTACCCCAGGAATATGGTTTCAGTTTGTTAGTTAGTTACGCGGACGCACCCAATGCGAAATCGGGGAGCCGCTAGGATAGTTGACGTCGAGGACGCACCTGATGCGAAATCAGGGAACCTCTGGGAGGTTGGAGTCAAACGCAGACGTACCCGATGCGAAACCGAGGAGCTACTAGGAGGATGAAACTTCGCGAACGCACCCAATGCGAGATCGGGGAGTCACTAGGTTGGACACGCGGCGAACCCGATATGAAAGGAAGGTGGAAAACTCACAGACGCACCTGATGCAAAATCAGGGAGCTGCTAGGATACGGAAGAACCCAATGCGAAATCGGGGATCCGCTAGGATGGTATAGTTTTCGTGGAAGCACCCAATGCGGAACCGGGGAGCCACTAGGTGGGAGAAATCTTCGTTGATTTGAATCTAAAATTAGTAAGCCTCGTAACTTATATATAATTTACTTGATACAATCCGAGCGGTAAGATTGTATCATGTGGGAACGTTCAATTATTAGATTAGGATATCAGGCAATAATTAAAGGTTGTAGATTACGCGAGTTAACAAACAAGACAAATATATTCTGATTTGGAATAGTTACAAGTGTAATTGTTTGTGTCGTGAGTGGATGTAGTAAGTGTACAATTAGAGAAATTGTTACCTAATGATGCACGGTGTTGACGCACTGGCAATGTGGTGTTAGATAGCGATTGTTGAATGCCAAATAGAATATATACCGAACTGACGGAATCTATAAGGTTACGTTTGATTCGAAAGGGACTTTAACCCGATCTCACTAGAATTGACGCGACGTGACTGCACGAGTACTGGACCGCGTCTGAATCTCTTCTGCACCGCTTCTCGACTAACCGAAGAGGATGAAAATGCATGGGTTTATATACCCTAAAAATAAGAGGGGAATGTATCTGTTTTATTTTACGGTCGCATACTGGTATTTGTCGTTTCTAGTGAGTTTAAGGTTTGCAGCTGGATCTTTTGTTTATAGGGGTAAAACGAAGGGTTAGCCAGGATGATGCTATCAAAGACTATCTTGACAAAACATTCCAGAAGGGGATGTTTTGAAGATATCCATATTAGGAAATCGTACGGTGCTGTTACTGAATCATGCTTCGTGCCAGCTGCGTCCAGCCGGAGTACAATCATTAAACAAGGGGCCTGTTGGGACGCTTTTCGTTCTCAGAAAAGACATTAAAACTTCTAATCGAAATGAATATGGAGAAACGTCTCCATACGTAACAGAATTAACATTAAAATTAAACAAACAAACTTAAACTTAAACTTGAAATTAAACCTAAAATTAAAATTAAAATTGAAGTTGAAGTTGAAGTTGAAGTTGAAGTTGAAGTTGAAGTTGAAGTTGAAGTTGAAGTTTCAATTGAAATTAAAATTACAATTGAAACTAAAATTACAATTACAATTGAAACTAAAATTAAAATTACAATTAAAATTAAAATCAAAATCAGAATGAAAATTACAGTTACAACTAATATTAAAATTAAACTTAAAATAACTTATTAGTAACGTTTATGCGGTCGGCCGCCCTCTTCAGCCATAATTGTAATGACGTTTCTGAGTCTCTCTTACTGCCGTGGATATTGGCCCTTTCTGCAGCACCTTGAATAAGAATTTCTTTTTTTAGTGATTTGCATACGAATCATCGTTATTATGGTAACACCAAATTAAGGGTAATAATTACACATTACGAACTCCGCGATCTTGGAGCAGTGGAAGGGTTTCTTCCCTTTCCTCCCCATCCAACTGTACTGCAGAGCAACTTCATTGGTTAGGAGGGTCATCAGTACTCTCTTCACGAAGGAATACATATTGTCTCCTCCTATTTTATACATTTCCGTAACCTAAAATAAAATTTTATTAATAGGACATTCTGTTAACTAAATAAAAATGAAAGATCAATTACTTTTAGTTTATTTATTACATGTGTAAATTGTACTCACTCCATAATCAAATTCCTCCGGATTGCTTAGAATTTCTTGAAGCAACCATCTCTTTTTTGGCACCCCTTGCAGCAGTTATTTTCAGTTTGCTCTCCTATTAATTGTTTGTTAGATATTGTATTTTTTAAAGTGAACTTATTTATCTCTAAAATATTTTTCTTAACTTACCAATACTACACTGCTTATTTGTAATGTATCTCATCCTCTTGCCCCTCTCCCTGCGATTCCTCGCCAACAGAGTGCGAACAAGCGGCTGAAAATAAAATATATATTGATTAAAAAGGTATACTAATTACAGAACCAGAATGATTTATAACTATGAATGTAATATATAATGTTTTATAGAGTGCTTCCTTTTGAATTTACATACCTATTGTCACGTCGGACGACCGACGTGTTGTTGATGACGTCACCCGCGACGCATCATAGGTTAAGGTAGAAAATAAGTTAATTATAAGTTATTACTTCCCCATCATTTCCATCCGCGAGCGCGCCAAGACGCTCGACAGTACGTCATCAGGTACTAGCGAACCCCACCTTGATACCCGGTTGCGTCACACTCGCCCCACACGGACCCCGAGCGAAGAAGGTCCGTGTAGGCCCTAGAAAAAGGCAAGCTCGCGCTTGATCGCCGGTCAGTCGCGCTCACATCTTGCGATTTCGTTCCAAAGCGTTACTATATCAAGCGTCTTATAGTTTCTACTACTTCCATATTGTATTTTACCGCTTATATCATTAACCAGTATCACGCGTATTAATTATATCTTTAGTTTGCTTATACCTTTGTATTATCCTTTTCACGTATTAAACAAGTATTATTATTAAACTCAGTGTTTATTATTCCCATTCCGGTTCTACGCAAAGTGAAGAGCATCGTGACATAATAATTAAAATATCATCAATAAGTTCCCTGATTGCGTGTCTGAGCCCACCAGGCTGTCTCGACGCAAGAACGGAATTTCTCGCGAAATAAGACTGAATCTTTCCCTTAGCGTGTGTTTGAGCCCACCAGGCAGTCTCGGCACGATAACGGAAGATTCCCGAATGAATAGACAGTGCATCGTAAATTCGTGGTTGTTCTAAAAGCTCTTCATGCCGCGCCGCGCCGGACGAAAATATCAATTAAAGCGGTTAGCTCGCGAGTACGAATCCGACGTGTCCAACTATCGCTTCAGTCCGTACGTCGGCATCTATTCCGCTCCGCGTATAATCCGCGAAACCGTGTGTTCCGCGAGAATACGAGTCGTCGCCGGTCCAGCTCCAGCTCCTGCCCAGCAGCAGCAGCCACAGTCACGAAAGGAAGTCAGGGTCCCTGTGCGTACACGCACACAGGTCATCCCTACTGGCCCACGTTACGATCTGGTGCCAATCACCCTTTCACCAGTCATCCACAACGTCGCCCGAATACCTGCCCGCGACCCGAGGAAGAAGCTGTACGCGAAGGTGAACGCCAGCGGTGTGACCAAGGCCATAAACTAACTCCCCGTCAACGGCAGCAGCGAGACGATAGGGCAGCGCTGATAAGTGCCGGACTTGCCATTATATCGCGAATCCCGAGTCATACGACGGACGTACGCGCCGCGTGGACCGAAGTCGGGTAATTAGCGTCTTGATCCGCGGTAAATCTCGCGATCCCAAAAGGGGGAGGGAAGAAAACCAAACGCGAGCCGCGGGACGTAACACCTATGTTCCTCTGTTTTTTCAAATCTGGAGCAGGGTGGAAAACTGCTGTCAGAGGAGGTACTGTCTTCTAATGTAAACGCTGGCCTCTTTCTTCTCTCCAGTGGTAACTCTGCCTCCGATTGCAGATCGCTCGTCTCCTCTGCGGCCTTTGCCTTGTTTCTGGCCTTCATGTAGTCATCTAGAAGCATTAAACGAGAACGTTACAAGCGTTATTATTTCAATTGTACATTTAGAGTGTATAATAATTGTAACTTACCGAAAGTGCTGTTTCTAAAAATCTTGACCTTGTACTTGGTCCATAAATTGTTACTGGCCTCCATTTTTTTATTGCGGTCATCAAACGACCCCGTTGCAGTGGTGGCCAGTAACAATTTTCGCCCTCTAACCACTTTGTTGGCACTGCCTCCACGCTGCCATCTTCGATGAACTGAACAACCGTCCACGTTGCAGTTTCCATTGTTTGCTTGCCTAGAATTGAAAAATACAGTCAAAATTTCTGTGGCATGGTTTATAAAAAAACATACTAATTTAAACATTAATTAAAGAGATATATACGGAAATTAAGAGAAGTTATATCAATGTAACAAATATAGCGGAAGAGCATAAGCAAAAACACGAACGATAACAAATAGTAGCAATAAAAATACTTACTTGTCCGAATATTACAAGTGTAGCGGCTAGCGGGGCGCCGGAAGAGAAATCTTCAGCGCACCAGCACTAAGAAAGATTTATAGTTTGCACAGCATAAGACGCTATTTGTGAGAAAACGTCTTTAACGTTTTTGGCCACTTAGCGGACAGATGTGTCCTTGTAGTTCCTAGCGACGAACTCAATAGCGCAAGTGGACGCCATAAATTTTGGGTAGTCTAAGGGTCTCCAGCCTAGAGTGTCCCAGCGACGCGTGCCTGGTTTCTATCACCCGGGAAAGCTGGGCCCGTTGACGTAAGCCAGCAGTCACGTACCGCACTTAGCACGGGGCCCGGAAGACACCCCGCTGCATCACCAAAATTAGATTTTTAACAGCACGACACGCTCACCCTTCTCACGCACGAGAGGCGTGGAACGTGGGCGTGTTATGCAAAATGCACGGATTGGTGGAAGTTCCCCGCAAGGACTTCCACCAATCAGCCGACAAGCATTTTTGAGAATATAAGGCAGAGACTACCGACGCGAGATAGGGAGTCACGAAGTAGACACAGCCGCTTATCCGCCGAGTGACTTAGAGTCTAGTCCGGTCGTTGCTAAGTCGCAATAACAGTTCAGCCGCGAGTCGAAGTGAATCGCCGGTGTTAGCTGCACCACCTCGGACGCTCTCGCGACATCACTCTATTTATAAATAAACGACTCAGTCACGTACACCTGATTTGAACACTTATTCTAAGGCACCCGCCTTATATAACCCTGTTCCTTCACAAGAATGACGATGTGGAATTATGTTGTTCTCACTTCACACACTTGCTCCTACTCCCAGATCGATTCACTCGCAGAATTACTTAAAGTGCCGAATACGTCTCCGAATGGTTCCACGATAAGTAATGAGAAGTCACTCACGCTCACTAGAAGACACCCTCGCACATCCCCACTCCGCGGCCAGATCCCTTAAGAACAAGGTATCGTCCACAGTAAAGACCCCTAACTTTCTAAACATGTGTGAACGAAAGCTCCCCATCGGGTGTGAGTACAACCTCAAGTTGCCAGCCATCGCACAGTGGCGAATTCGGCCGAGTTCGTGGCCAAAATTCGTATCTTCAAATCTATGATGAATTATTGAAATAAATGACGACGATACGACTCCCCTAAAGACGGCTTTTTCAAAATGTGGTTTTAACGTCTGAAATAAATACCGAAATAAAACTAACATTTGAAATATATAAGTATGTTAGTACTTTTTAATTTGCACTATGTATGTACAATATCTCTTTTTTTACACAGAAAAGCATGCGTTTATGTTTTAAAAATTAACACCAACACTAAAAAATATTGTTCACAGAAAGTAAAAAATAGTTTTAAAAACTACAGTTCTTATATAATATAATATATATATATATGTAGGATGGGTTATCAGAATCAAACCGAACAGATAGACGCGACGTATTTAATCAAACAAATTAAGTATATTTAACGAGATACAGGAATATAACAATATGTATAAGGTTGTGTACTGATCCACTCGACTTCTCAATGAATACTGCCCGCTCAGTCGCGTGTCTTTCTGTTTCGAACCTTCGGCGATTGTCAGTTTTTCCATCGTGCACACGCACGCACGCATACACACATACGCACACACGCACACAGGTACGCTCGCTCTGCGCTGCGCTCATCGGTCCCTACATTGTATCGCCGTTCTTATTCCCATATCTGGGGGTTCGTCCGGGGTCTTCGGTCCCCGAAGATAACGTCGCTCGTTTATTCATTAACTTGGTATGCTTTCATGAAGTCGGCAGCTGTGCTTGTCATCATAGGGCCTTCGCTATCTCCGACTCGCGCGACTTTTTACCTATTGTTTCGTTTCACTTTCGTTACCGAATACGGACCTAGGTATTTTTGCTTGATTTTTAATGCTGGTCCAAACTGAGTTCTTTTAATGAATACCCAGTCGCCTTCTTTGTATTGTCGCGCCGGTTTACTTTGTTTATCGTAATGTCGCTTATTTTCTTCTTGTATTTTCATTATACTTTCTTTGGCTAACATTCTTAACTTATCGCGGTCTTCGTCATATAATTGGATCGCTTCTTGTTCTATCAATTTAATAATATCGTGGTCTTGTTTGTTTTTCATTGATATTCCGAATAAAACTTCAAAAGGTGACATTCCTATTGATCTGTGAAACGTACTATTCATACATTTTTGGACCCTGCCTATATGTTTATACCATTGCTCTGGATTATTTAATGATAATTTCGTTAAAATTGGTATTATTGTGCGGATGGTTCTTTCTGTTTGTCCGTTACCTCGTGGAATTCCGGTTGTGATTTTTATCGTTTTTATGTTTTCCTCTTCGCAATAGTTTTGAAAATCTAATGATGTGAATGCGGCGCCTCTATCGGAAATAATACGGTCTGGATTTCCGAAGATTTTTTGTTGACTATCTAACTTGTTTATTACTTCTTTGGCGTTAGTTGTTTTCGTCGGATACAACCATGTGAATTTTGAAAATCCGTCTATCACCACAAAAATATAGCGATAAGCTTTTCCCGTTGCGGTCATTGGACCTACGTGGTCGATGTGATACGTTTCTAAGGGTCTTGACCCTTTCGGAATTGGCGTTAATTCACCCTCACGTTTCCCTAGCTTTCTTTCTGATACGACACATTGAATACAACAGCTAATAAATTTCTTCAATTTTTCTTCTAAATTAGGGATATAATATTCTGTTTCTATACGTTCTTTCATTTTCCGCACTCCAATATGACCGTTTCCGTGTGTGTTTCTTATTATTTCTAAGTACATGCACGAAGGTACAACCACTAACTTTTTACTGTTTTTCTGTTTCATTAAAATTCCGCTCTCTACAAAGTAGTCGTCGTATTTCTCGGTTTCTAGAGTATGTTTGATTAAGCGCAATCTTTCTTCTTCGCCCTGCTTTTTCTTTAGCATCGCTAACATTGTATCTTCTATGACTAATACTGGGAATCGGCTGAGCGCGTCAACGTGTTTGACTCGTGCGCCTTTTCTATGTTCGACATTGTATTCGAACTCTTCGAGGCTCAATGCCCAACGCGCAACTTTAGGGCACAAATCTTTTTTCGACAATGTCTTTTTGAACGCTTCGCAATCTGTTACTAATTTGAACGGTATACCTAATACATAAACACGGAATTTCTTTACGGCATTTATCACGGCTGATACTTCGAGTTCGTATGAGTGATATTTTTGTTCTGCGTCTGTTGTCTTCTTGCTATAATAATACACGGGATGAAATGCATTTTCTTTTTCCGCTTTTTGTAACAAGACCGCACCGAATCCTTCTTGACTCGCGTCGGTATGTATTTCTGTTTCGGCTTTCGGATTGTAGATTCGTAGTACTGGATTCGTGGATAAAATGGATTTCAAAGTTAAAAACGCTGCTTGTTGTTCTTGTTTCCATATAAATGGTCGATTTTGTTTGAGCAAATCTGATAACGGTATCGCGATTTTAGCATAATCTTTGATAAATTTACGAAAGTATCCGGTTAATCCGAGAAGAGATTGTAATTGTTTCCTATTTTTAGGTTGTGGAAATTTTTGCACTGCTTTAATTTTTGCATTTCCTGGATAAACGTTTCCGTTTTCTATTTCGTGACCCAAATATTCTATTCGCGTGCGTAGGAATTGACATTTATTCCAACTAATTGTTAACCCGTTTGCGGCTGCTATTCTTAATACTCTTGTTAATTTCTCTAATGCGCCTTCATCGTCTGATCCCGGTATTATTATATCGTCGACATACGTAAAAATTACCTTTTGTTGGATGAGATCGCGAAAAATTTCATCTATATATCTTAAAAAACTAGTGGCGCTAATACAAAGTCCAAATGGTGTCTTTAAAAATTCATATTGTGCATCCGGTGTAACAAATGCGGTATACTTAACACTTTCTTTTGCAATTGGTACATGTAAATAGCTATTTTTTAAATCTATTACAGAAAATACGCGTGCATTTCTTAATTCGTCTATTTTTTCTTCAATGAGAGGCATCGGGAAGTGGTCACGTTCAATTTTTTTATTTAGTTCTCTATAGTCAATGCAAACTCTATAGGATCCGTTCTTTTTCGGTACAATTACTATTGGACTCGCGTACTCACTCGTGCTTGGTTGAATTACCCCTTCCCTTAGCCATTCATCAATCTGATTATCTAGAACTGTCTTTTCCTTAGGCGCTAATCGTCGCGGTCTTATATTAATCGGAGTATTATCTTTTAATGTTATTACTGTCTCTATCTTAATATTAACTTTTCCCGCTGGTTTATATTCGTCAACTAACATTTTGATCTTATCCTTGTATTGTTCTTTCACATTTAACTCACCTACTTCGACGCACATAATTTCACGTAATTCCCTAAATGCAGCATCGGTGGTGTTCGTTGTATTCTCTTCACCTGCTTCCGCGATGTCCTTGCTGTCTGAATTTGGAACGTGCCTTTCGTCGCTTACGGTCGTTGGTGCTTTGCGTATTGCAACTATGTTACCTTTGTCCAGTCGTAATTCAACGTTCTCTAGGAAGTCTTGTCCCAAAATTACGTTGTATGGAATCGACTGTGATGGAACGATGAAAAATTTGATACCGTAGATGTCCTCGGCTATCTGGGCAGCAGTGTTGAAAAATCCTATGACCCTTGTCGTTGCATTGCCAGCGCCCGTGATGCTCATTGCCGTCGTTGTTAACGGTGGACTGCCAATTTCTTCGTGCTGATTTTTCTTCATCAGCGAGATGTCACTTCCCGAATCGATTAACGCACGGCATTCTACGTTATTTACTTTAATCGGGTACACTGATTTTGAAACACAATTTACACCCGCGGTTTTATTATCGCGTTCACTTTTTGCACTGTCACATTTATTCGCTATGTGTCCAAAATTATTACACTTGAAGCATTTGGGTCCTTTTCCTTTCTCTGGGCAGGTTCTTGCGTCGTGTTCTGGCGATCCGCACGTGTTGCAGCGAGGAATTTTGGCTTTGCGCGATGTGTCTTTCTTTTCTTTAGTTTCTTCTTTTTTCACGCTTGTTTTTCTTTCTGATTTCTCCCGCATTTTATCGTATAATTTTAGGTTTTTCTTAATTTCTGCCAACGTACGAGATTGATACAAAATCGATTTGTTATATTCATTGTCCTGTATGCCATTGATGATGTATTCGATAAGGGCTTCATTTTCGACATTGCCTTCACTGGCTATTTCGCGCATCGCATAAAGATATTGACGACTGGTTTCATGAGGTAATTTTCTTCTTCGGAACAGTCGCGAATGAACTGTCGCGCTATTTGTTTCACTTGCAAATTCATTTTTTAACCTTCGTTGCAAATCTTTCCATGAGAGAATGCCTCTTTCCGCCGCTATGAATTGTTTTGCAGAACCTTTCAGCATCCGTTTTGCATATATCAGTTTCTGTAGTTCATTCCATTGCAGTAACATGCTCAGATCTTCAAAATCTGCAATCCATTTTTTAATAGATGCGTTATCGTCGCCCGTGAAATATGCCATTGAATCTTCGACATCCTTGATTGTAAACGGACTAGCGTTAGCGATTGGTGATTTTCTGGCGGTTTTTCTTGATTCGTAGTCGTATTCATCGTCTTCAGATTCTTCTGGTTCTTCGCTTCCGCTCTCTTCCTCTTGTCTGATATGATATTTTAATCTCTCTTGTAATTCACTTTTTCTCCCTGTCGAGTCCACGTTTATTTCCTTTAACTTTTCGCGAAGTTCGTGCACTTTCATTCTCATTATATTTTCGACAGTGACTACGGTTCTTTCGTTCTCGCTGTACTCTTCTTCGGATAGTGCACTCCCTTCACCTGCATTACTTGGACACATATCTTTCTGCATCTCGTCGAATTTCCCCTTGTTTATTCACTTTTTACCACAATCTATCGAATTCTACTGGCTAACACTCGCTTTATCACTTTCACTTTGACTTTTCTTATTGCGCGTTGCCCTGTAGCTTTATTCGACCACGACCGGATTAACTTTTCTTTTTCGCGTTTATCTTCTCGAATATATTTTCTGACTCCCGCAGCTGAGCCCCCAAGATGTAGGATGGGTTATCAGAATCAAACCGAACAGATAGACGCGACGTATTTAATCAAACAAATTAAGTATATTTAACGAGATACAGGAATATAACAATATGTATAAGGTTGTGTACTGATCCACTCGACTTCTCAATGAATACTGCCCGCTCAGTCGCGTGTCTTTCTGTTTCGAACCTTCGGCGATTGTCAGTTTTTCCATCGTGCACACGCACGCACGCATACACACATACGCACACACGCACACAGGTACGCTCGCTCTGCGCTGCGCTCATCGGTCCCTACATTGTATCGCCGTTCTTATTCCCATATATATATATATTGTAACGTGGACCTCCACTCGCCGCGTAGGAAGGCGGGGGCAGGGTCCACTCCGGGAATTTATGGGCTCAGAGGCCGGGCCGCGTACGGCCGTGAATACGCGATCCTCCCGGTACTAACCGATTCTCGAAGGTTCTCGGAAATCGAAAAGAGCCTGCTGCTCGGGCGCCAGGCACCGGAAGGGTGCCACGCGAAACGTGGACGAAGTCCGCCCTTGGCCGACGCAGAGGGCGGGAGGTGAACCTTCGGGAACCGCGAGAATGTCGAGAGGCGCGAAAAGGGTCGGGGGTTCGGACACGGAAGGGAGCGAGGACAGCCCTCACGGCAGGACGGATCGCGCAGGTGAAAAGATCGATAGTCGGGCTGGGCTCTACAATTTTATTGGCGTCGGATTTTACAAAGCCGCGGCCACGTGGTCGCACCCGAGAGCCCGCGCTCTTCGTACAAAGTTTGCGGTAAGGTGGAGAGTTCGCAACGCGCTGTTGTCTATCGGTAAAATACGCCGCGGGGGTGCGGTATATCGGCACGAGACTAGCCCCTCGCCGAAGCGAGGAGTTCGCGGCACGCAGGTGGTCGGCGCGATTACGGTATGACTGTCGCGGCGCGGTTTCGGTTCCGACGGACGGCGAACGCTCGGCGAAAACTTCGCGATAGGCTACGCGACGGCTCGATAGGAATAACGCGAAATGTAACGTAACAAACGGATGGTTGCAAACGGTAACGGCGGCAGCTCCTCCGAGGAAGCCTTCCGCACGATATTTTTCCGGGAACTCGCTGCCGAGGCTCAAGGTACCGGTGAATTCGGTACGAACGGAATGTCCGAGGCGAGAAGCGCCTCGGCGCGCGAAAACTCGGGGAACGAGACGCGATATTACGCGTCCGACGGGCGATCCGCGAGCTCGCGTTGCCGCGAGGGCACGGAATCGTCGTCGGCCGACCTCGTCGGTTCCCCGACAAAGCCTGGCGAACCAACTCGCGACAAATAAACGAAAACGGTCACTTAGGGGACTCACCGTTCCTGCCGGTAATTTCTCCGCCGTCTGTCGCGGTTTTGCCCGTCTCGCTCGGGATGATCCTCCGGTAATTCGGCTCCTGCCTCGCAACGGTAACAGGATCGTGGTCCCGCGGTAGCTCGGTATGATAACTGCACGCACGTCGCGTGTACGGTACGAGGACGAATTTCGGTACTCTACGCAATACCGTGGTCCGGGCTGATTCGATAGATTTTTCTCGGTACGATACAGTTCGGAAGTCACCGCGACAGTAATTCGGCCTAGTCCGTTCGCGTTACGGCAGGGTCCTCGCATCCCCACTCCTTGCCGTAGTCCGGCTTTTCCTCTAATAGGGCGCGCGTCTGGCGCGAAATTCGGAACTCGCAGGATTGTGCCTACGTCGGGTCCTTGGGCCCCAGACCTTACGCGAAAATCATTCCGAAATTGAAACGCGGGGCAGATCGGTGACCTACCCCGGTATGGAGAGGGGGGGCGCCTACACCACCCTCGCCGAGGCCCCTTGCAATTGGCTAGGTGAGGCGACGGCAGGACCGCGAAATAGGTTGTCGGATGGTCGACAGGGGCCTTCGTCCCGCTTCGTCACCTCCGGGTTGTCTGGTCTGTGTGTGGCGTCGCCCATTCCTCGTTATTACCGGTGCACCGGATTTGCGTATTGGCCATGGTTTGGCGTAGGTGGTCCCGCGAAGCGCTGTGCCCTTTCCTCAGGTCGGCTGGATACCGGGGTGCCGTTCGCCTACCTGAAACTTGCCGGGCTCGGCGCGCGCGAAAGGGTGAAAGTGCGAGTTTCCTGTCGATTCGGGAGTTCCTCGGGGAGCGCTTCCTAACCTATCGAGCCGTGGTTCTATTCGCGACAACGTTGTTTTCGGGCAGTCCGGTCCCTTCGTTCAGTTGTTAGGGGCGCCTAAGGGCGACGGGGTTTGTGCAACGTCACAATATATATAAAATAAATAATATATTTCAATCATTCATTTTCTAATTCAAAACATCAATGAAAATTAATTATGAAGTAATGTTTGAGAAATGCAAAAAATATTTAAGTATCTCTACTTAAATAGGACTATTTTTTAAATATTTTCAGGGGTTCGGCCCACGGCCTGCTTTGTTGTCTCGTAAGATAATTTGTATGGTTCCAGGTAGGGATGCAAAACTCTTAAATAGAGACGGCAAACACCGCGTGTGCCACTTGCACTCGACAAAAAGGCCCGTTCTTGCAGCAGAGTACTGGGTGTTTATTGCTAGTTTTGCTGCTCGGTGCGAAAGCCATCTACAGCCGGACTCGCACAGAGCCTTGGGGAAAACCCATGCCCTCGAGCTTCGCTGTTCTTTATCCACGTTTGGCAGTTAATGAAACAATAGTATGTCCTGGCCGATCATTGTTCCCGGTGTTACGTCCCAGATGGGGCTGTTTATAGTTTTCCGGGGATAAGGCGCAGTTTTGAACCTACCTGCGTTCACCGGCTTTGGTTCGGGAGATTGAGGGCTGGTTAAATAAATTGTACTTTAATTTTTATATAAAAACGGGAAATGTTTGGTTTATTTAGAGTCTAGTTCTGAATCAGCTCATACATGGATGAATTCTTATAGCGCATACGCTAGAGCACTTATAACAACTCGCTTAATAGAACGTTTAAATTAACGAGTCGCTGGTAGACGCTCGCAGGTCGTGGTTGTGGGGTTTTTGGGCGCTCGCTGGTTGTGGCCGCTGGACGCTGGGGCACACGCGGACACTTTACGCACGGGGTTTCGAAATTCGGCGACACTGTTTTACTGCCGGCGCGACGCGTGTGTGGTACAAGGGCCTGTCGACGGAACTGCACAGTAGCACTGGTTTTGAACTGAGTGAATCCTAATTGAAGAGCTGGTTTCCTTTTTATAATGTGGGCGGTCCTTTGTTTTCTTGAAGTGCTGATTTAGCGTTTCTGCTTCCCGATCTTCTTGATGTTTCTTGCTTCGTCAGCTGTATGTTGCCAAGATGAAGTCGTCGTCTTTTCTTATGGTTCGGCGTAATTTGATATTTTCCTCTTTTGCGTCTAATTTGTAATCTGGTCTTCATCTGCGTGTCTTGCAGGAAGATCAGTCGGCGTATCTTTAACCGCGTCGGGTTGTCACGTATATTTCGATCTTATTTATTTTCCCGTGTGATAGTACTAATGGTCCTTGCTTAGGCGTTTATCGGCGAACCGGGCGAACCGCCGGACGTGACACCGGCCAGACCCGTGTTTTAGATCGAGAAAACCCTGTGTGCCGTTTGTTGTTTTAATAGTAGCTGAAGGAGGTTGCTCAGGTAGCAGCGTGTCGCGTTGCTAGAATAGCAGCGGCGCGACGTGACTTTGTAAGGGAGCCAACTTTCATGGCCAATCATGTACCTGCGACCGTACATGATTCAGCGGCCGTTGGAGCTTCGGTCAGAATAAAACTAAAACTTTCAGATAAATTCAGTAGAATTTCAAAGCAAGATTATCTTCTTCCCATTACTACATTGTTCTTCATAAGTATGTTCGGATATTTTTCTCTTATATATTGTAAATATAGAGTCTAATTTAGTATGCATATATATGTAATAATTATACATGGTGGCCCACATAACTCTGAACAGCTCAATATCTTGAAAACTATGCCATCGATTTTAAAGTTCTTAGTCTTAAATTGCATGGAACTGAAGGGCCTTTCTGACTACATAAACGTGAAGTGGCCTCCCTTCCCCTTTAACGGGGGAGGGGAGGTACCTTTGTAATTTTAAATGGAACCCCCTATAAAATGTTACATATTTAGATTCTACCGGAAAAAGCAAGTCAATTTTGTCTGAAACATTTTTTTGTCAGATACTTCCATGATGAGATATAACAGTTTGAAGTTTCGAGTTGTGGGTACTTGGAGCGCTCGGAAATAGCGTTATGGAATTATACGCGCTTGAGTCCTTTGCTTATTCATGAAGAAACACAAACAATAATATTTACAATTCTTGAGTTTGACTCACTTATCTATGAAAACGTTTTCAGTTTAGAGCTGTTATTCAAGCAGTAACATTGTGATTGTGGCTACTTTTGGCACAGAAGTGAATATGTTATTAACGTTAGGTGAATGCCAAAAAAATTATCGTCGTGCAGCAGTGATGTTTTTTGAACGTTATGGGATCAAAAAATGTCACGCAACATTTCATAATTTAGAAAAGCGGCTTCGCGAGCACGGTGAATTGTGTAAAAAAACTCGCAATAAACCTAAAGCTGTTACTAATGAAAACAATAGTGCCAGTATTCTTGCTGCAATTACATTAAATCTTCATATTAGTCAACGTACACTTGTACAAACATCACATATTAGTCGTTCATGAATTCAACGAATTTTGAAACGGCAAAAGTATCATCCATATCATATGGTTTTATCACAAGAGCTTTCGATAGCAGATTACGATCACCGCGTAAGATTTTGTGAGTGACTGCAGATTGTTGTGGAAAATGACTTTTTGTGCAAAATACTTTTTTCCGATGAGGCCACTTTTATGAATTCAGGGCATGTAAATAGACATAATCTGCATTATTGGGCCGTGGAAAACCCAAATTGGATGCGATGTGTTCCTTTTCAACATCGATGGTCTTTAAATGTTTGGTGTGGCCCAATAGGAGATTTTGTGATTGGATCTTATTTTTTTCAAGAAACTGTAACATCTGCAAGTTATTGTGATTTCTTAAAAAATAATTTGCCTGCGCTTTTGCAAGATGTGCCACTGCACGTTAGAAGAGAAATGTGGTTCCAACAAGACGGCGCTCCTCCACATTTTGCAATCATCACCAGGCAATTTTTGAACGAAAAATTTGGGAACAAATGGATAGGTCGTGGGGGACCTCGTCAATGGCCTCCTCGATCCCCCGATCTAACACCATTAGATTTTTTCTTATGGGGATATGTAAAGGACAAAGTTATGTTTGAACCACCGACGACAAAAGAGGATATGAAACAAAGAATACGTGACGCTTGCGCTTCAGTGACTCCCGAAATGTTAAAAAATGTTAGAACAACTTTGATGTTTCGAGTAAATAAATGTTTACGAGCCCGTGGTGGACATTTTGAACATTTAATTTAAAGTACATTTTATTTCATCTTAAAGACGTCTTTTTCGGGACGTCGTTTTTACGTCTGAAATAAGACGCCTTAAAGACGCCTTTTCCAGACGTAAGACTTTCAGACGTAAAATGGACGTAAAACAGACGTCTTTAAGACGTCGCGTGCTATCTGGGAGGAGAACGATGTTGAGATAAAACAAAGAAAAAAGATGAAGAAACGACAGACAGAAACACAAAGAAGCATATTTACGATTCGCGACATCGAGGAATCATTGCCGTGTTTCACAGGCGATGACAAACTGCAGATCCGCAAATGGCTCGACGAATTTGAAGAAACCGGTGCATTACTACAGTGGATTGACCTGCAGATGTTCGTCTATGGGAAAAGGATGCTGAAAGGGTCAGCTAGACAATACAAAAGAAAATTACAAAAAGAATTTAAAACCATGGCGAACAGATGCAGGCACAGCTGTCAAGACGGAAGAGGAAGCCGCACGAGACAAGACGACAGTACATATACGCAATGATGGAAATTGCTAGCGAAGTTAATATAGAAGATAACGCACTGATCAAACACATCGTAGACGGCATACAGGATCACGAACACAATAAAATGATACTGTATCAGGGAGATACAATCGACCAATTAAAAGCTAATTTAGACGTATACGATCTGATGAAGAAGAAATCGGATCGGAAAGTATATCCTAAGAAAAGAGATGAAACGACAGGAAGCAAAGAAAAACCAAACGCGTCAAACAAACCACGGGCACCATGCTGCAACACTATGATACTACAGAAGATTCATACCGGACTTTAGTACAGAAGCGAAACCTTTGATTAGCCTCTTGGAAAAGGGCATAAAATTCAAATGGACGGAAGAACAATTGAGTTAAGACCAATGTGTACAGGCCGGATCGGATGTTTCAATACATTTTCTCAATGTATACAGGCCGGAAACCCTAGCAAGGCCATTTGAGAGGCGCTTGAGATGCTCGCAACAAAGGTCAAAAGGCACGCACCGCTGGGTTTGCTACTTAATACCAGAACAGTTTACTCCCCTCTGCACACCGGGGAGAACTCGGCATCCCGCGGCAGTTCGGTGCCTTCCCAGGATCGAAGGCAAAGCGATCTCTGTCGATACTGTCCGACAGCAGGGTGCCACAACAATGTGCAAGAATGCCGAAATACTGTTCAAGGTACAATTTTTGGAAGTAAGAAATATTGTTCATCTGAGTTGTAATGTTATTAAGCAATAGTTCAAACTGTAAGGAACGATCAAAATCAGCTTCACAAATTAATTTTAACATTAAAATTAATTACTTAACAAAGTACAATTTTACAAGTCGATGCTTCCTCTTCGAAATTTCGTTTTTGCATTTGCGGTCAGAGAAAAGACCGGCAAAGGACACGACGCGCCGGTAATTGTAAGTGCACGGACTGATCGACCGCTATTCATCGGCAGGCTTGGAAAAACCAATGTCCTTTGTACTATGGATGGCATTAACCTTTACTGTACACTCGGAGTGTACAACACCCTAACAACAGTTTAGGTAAAATATGTAAATGACCTTCCCCGTGCTCTTCTTTTCACTACGTGAAAATTTTTATTTTAGGACAGACGCTGTCGACCCTCACTTCAAAATGTCTAAAGAATATCCAGCAACTTAATGGACACAAAACAATAAATAGTTCGGAAAAAAACGGAATTTCAAACAGGAAGAATCGTAAAATGTGGCCATATTTTTTCAAATTTTTTAACACTTCAACCGATGGTAAAATTTGCAAAACAAAGATATTAGTAATATTTTTGTGGGAGAGCTAATCGATTTATTTGTCACCGTCACTGCGATTCTCGGAAAAGAGACCGAGGGCTCGACGGATTGCCGTGTATATTGACGGGGCTCTCTCCCCTCGCCGCTCACCCCGAACTACTCGGTCCGCCCGAAGTGTGCGGGGAGAGAGAGAGAGAGAGACGAACCGCGACGACGGCCGAGTCCTCGATACAAACAAAGTTCGGCAGTCGCTAATTTGCTGTGTGTGCGTGCGGACGCACAGCGGCACCGAACAGCTGATTGCTCGAACACGAATATAAAATGATAAATTATTTAAAAAGAACAGTCTTTTGCGATGCTGATTAAAAAAAGAAAATGTTTTTTATCTTTAATAATAACTGTGGTATAAAATGTGTTGTGTAGGCAGTTTTCGTAAAACTCATCCCAAATAGCAAACTTTGATGGTCCGTATCCTTTAAACAATTTCGAAGATTACAAAATGATGGCTCAATCTTTCAGTTTCATCCAAATTCGAAACATGGTCCCAAAAAAAAGGTTGAATTCACATGGAATGATCCCCTTCCTAACTTGGATATTTCCTTTAAAAAAAATGTGTAATTTACGTATAACATAAGGATGTGTGATGCTGTTTCACCAAGCGACAGGGACGATTCCTATCCCCATGATGTTGTAGAGAAGAGAAACCGATAGTTTACCTAAGGAGCTGTGGAGCCCCTAAAAAAATTTTTTTTTTGTGCCATGCACAGCAGAGAACGTGCCAACGTGCTCTCGAAAGGCCATCTGGACGTTCAAAGTTATGGCCCCAACGACGTCGGTGCGACGCCGGAAAGATTTCGTGCACGAAGACCAATTCCCGACCGGCAATTTTCTAACCCGTGTTCTTGAATCTGGCCGCTCAAACAACTTCGGCATCTTGCCCGTCTTGTTTGGGGCGACCTTAAAGTACTCAACCAATACTTCAAACCGTAGGGGGAGTTCCCCTAGTACCGGACACTTAAGGTTTTTCTTAAATAAATAAAAGAATAAAATATTTCATGTCTTCTATACCATTTTATTTATAACTTAACAGCATTATCAATCAGTAGAAACCAAGAAAAGCAATAATTTTATTCTAACAATTAATTAAAACTTTGATTGAAGTTTGGTATAGAATTTGCACAGTTCGTAAAGTGTCCCCTAGTACCGGACATTACATACGTTGAGAATGTAGCTTAAAAATAGTTTCAAAATAATGTACAGCGATCACAAACATAGTTATCTGCACATTCCGGGATATCGGCACAAGCTTCATGTGCCCATTTTTTGCAGCTAAAACACTGAATCCAGTCATCTTCATTGTTTTCTAAACAAACCACGCAAATGGTTTTCAAGTTTGACTTTCGTAGTTTTAATGTTCTGGTTGTCTTATTACGCTTATTTCCCGAATTTTTTATTTGTTCTGTCATCCTCTTTTTGTTTTCCTTCTCCTCGGTCATTTATTTATTTATTTATTTTTTTTAATTAAAAAAAAATTTTTTTTAAGTGATTTTTAACCACTGAAAACAAAATAATAATAATTACTTCCCGAATAATTATTATTAATACGTATATGAATAAGTAAAATTCAGATTTGTATTGTCCGGTGATAGGGGACAATGATCTGTCCGGAACCAGGGGACACCGAAGCCATAAAAAAAATGATGTTTTGTATCAACCAGTGCACCGTATATACAAAATACAGAGGTAATTAAAAATACTACGTACCAAAAGACATAATAATGCCACTCACAAGTTTTTCTACTAACCAAAATTGATAGATGTAACACTTTATAATTTGTATGATACACTAGCTTGTACTTAAACGCAACAATGGAATGATATTCCCAGCTATGCACATGCGACTGGAACCTGTCTAAACCTGATTGTGCTTGGATCTATCCCCACTACTGCTCACGTGAAATCACAATCGCATTGCATTTCAAATCTTAAAGATATCGCTACTGTCCGGTTTTAGGGGAACTCCCCTATATCTACGTAGCTAAACATTCGTCACTGGGCATAGACCGTTAGTTTGGCGACACTCTGTAAAGGACCCGACATCAAGACTCATGAAACGAAAACTTAGACTCTGGGAGTACGATTATCAGGAGATTTACAACCAACAGTAATCCAACTACCTGCAAATACCATTGGCGAAGCAAGCGCACGACAGCTACCTGACCGTACAGCAGACCAGAGATGGGTAGTAACTAAATAAAAAATGATTTAAATAAGTTTCAGGTAAAGTACACTGTATCTTTTGTTTTTTATTCGAAGTCGGATGAAGCGCGAGAATTTATCTGTATCTTTATCTCTCAAGCGCTTGGTTTGGAGAGTTTATTCGTCAGTCTCTCGGAAAATTTCTGGTTATTTTCAACTTTTATTCGACAGTCGAATACAACGAAACGATGTACATATCTTACGGTTGTGTCTGTCGTTACTTGGTCGCAGAGTATCCATCAGATTTTATTGGAAGAAATAGATTTGAAATCTTGTGGGTTATTCAAATCCAGATGTTGCGCGAGATTTATCTGTTATCTTTATCCGTTATTCGAAGCCCGATTTAATGAGACGATTTATTTGACGCTTTTATTCGTGATGGGTATTTTGAAGTGATAAAAATCACATATATATGGTAACCGTGTAGCCGTATGCTGTATGATCGAGTGTGAGAGTGTGAGGGAGAAAGACCAGAGTAGGCATCGCGACAGACATAATAGCCATTAGCGACACCTAACCAAATTGCGCACGCATTACATCGGCATTCTGTGCGAGTGCGAGAGATTGCTGCGAACCTTTGTAGTGTACGGACGTTCCATAATAAAGTTGTTAAGAGCACCACAATAGAGGAAAATGTTAAATTCACGTATATAAAAAATATTTAGTAACAATTATTTATGGTAAATAAACAAAGTTTCTGTTCACTGAACCACTGATGCAAAAATGCAACTGGCAATTTTCTGACAGTGGTTCAATGGGTGGTATAAAAATAATTCATGTAACAACGAGAATTGTAATTTGTTGGAATTTATTTCATAAATGTAGAACAAAATCAATCTATTACTTCTTTAAAAGGTAGGATCGATTGAACCGGCTATTGACCTGTATATGCATACATTGTATCTTCAGTTAATATACATTGTATGTTGTCCCCGGCATGGGACCCTCGATCTTCAGTTGTTAATATTGGACTGTTGCTCCTCTGTTTCGATCTCTTGTGTTTCATTCGTAACGTTTCTTTCGCTGTGTAAAGACGTGTCTCACAACGTGCTTTTAGAGTTACCATTCTGATATAAATCTTATTTCGTATATAATAATAGTGTGGTTTTCTTTAATACCCATACTCCCAATAGGTTATGGGCCCAGGTTACTTTACATACCGTATTACGTCGTGTACCTAGTTACGTTGTGTGTAAGAAACATTTTCTGCAAAAATTAAGTTGTGAGAAAGTGCGTTTACCGTGTGTTAAATATCGTGCATAGACATAGTGAATTTAAGAAACTCAAAAAGACGATGGATAAAGCGAGAAGGAATATTAAACCTTTCGACGGCGAAAAATATAGTACCTGGAAGTTCAGAATTCGCGCTTTGTTAACCGAGTTAGACGTAATCAAAGTGATTGATGACAACACCCCGCAAAAGCTAACTACGGAATGGATTCGGGCTGAGAATGTCGCCAAAAATGTTATTATAGAATATTTGTCGGACTCATTACTTAGTTTAGTAAAGAAAAATAATAGTGCAAAGGAAGTGTTGTGTAGTTTGGACGCTATTTATGAGCGAAAGAGTATGGCTACGCAGTTAGCAGTGCGAAAAAGACTATTAGCACTAAAACTTCAAAGTGACGCGTCGCTAATCAAACATTTTACGGTCTTCGATGAAATGATTTCAGAACTATTGTCCGCGGGTACACATTTAGAAGAAAGTGACAAAGTGGCGCACTTGCTATTAACATTACCCGCGTCTTACGATGGAGTAATAACCGCGATTGAAACATTATCTGAAGATAATTTAACACTAGAGTTTGTAAAGACGAGACTTTTGGACCAAGAGGTCAAATTGACGAGTGAGAACCGTGATACCAGCCTAAAGGTGCTTCACGCCGAATTTAAGGGAAAGAAACGAGAATTCAATTTCTCAAAACCTCAACCAAAATTGAAACGATATAAGACAAACAGGAACCAAAAAGTGAAATGCCACCACTGTGGCAGAAAAGGCCACATTAAACCAAATTGCATTTATTATAAACGAGGCATCCAACAACAGAGTGGTGAAAGAAATAAAACTGTGCAAACCGTTCAAATGACTGAACCTGCGACAAATACGTCAACGCCCACGTCAAATTTTGCATTCATGGTGGGAGATTATCAATCAGAAATGCACGGGACAAACAAAATAACCTTCCTCTTGGATTCGGGGGCATCGGATCACCTGATTAACAGGGAAGACCTGACCCAAAATTTCAAGGTGTTGCAAACGCCAGTACGAATTTCTGTGGCGAAAAATGGGACATACATTGCAGCGACAAAACAAGGAACGCTGAATGTTACTACTAATTTGGGCATCCAGGGAACCGTGGACGATGTATACTACTGCCCAGATGTGCCGTACAATTTACTGTCCGTTCGAAGGATCCAGCAGGCGGGCATGACAGTTGTTTTCGACAAGGAAGGCGTTAAGATAAGTAAAAATGAAAATGTCATAATGTCAGGTAAGCCCCTAAACAATTTAACTGGCATAGAATTTTTGATAAATACTTTTCCTACTGTCCATGTCTCTAGAACGGTGAAAGATAATTATGAATTATGGCATCAGCGTTTAGGCCATATCGGAAAATCAAAATTTTTAGAATTAAAGAATAGAAAAATGTTTGCTGATATAAATCGAGTAGAGAATGTTGTGGTTAACGACAATCTTTGTGAAGCTTGTATAAACGGCAAACAAGCGCGATTACCATTTCGAAACTCGAAAGATAAGAAATATGTAAAACGACCGTTATTCATTGTTCATTCAGATGTTTGTGGTCCGATCACTCCTACTACAATTAACGAAAAAAATTATTTTCTACTGTTCGTTGACGAATATACCCACTATTGTGTAACATATTTGATGTCACATAAATCAGACGTATTTTCAATGTTTAAAGATTATGTTGCAAAGAGCGAGGCACATTTTAATTCTAAAGTAGTAAACTTGTATAGCGATAATGGCAGGGAATACTTGTCAAACGAAATGAAAGATTATTGTGTTGAAAAAGGCATTACATACCACTTAACAGTTCCACGAACCCCACAGTTAAATGGTGTATCGGAACGTATGGTAAGGACGATAACAGAAAAGGCTCGAACTTTAATTGCTGGAGATAGTTTGTATAAAGTTTTCTGGGGAGAAGCTGTCCTTACCGCTACGTTTTTAATTAATATAACTCCGACGAAAGCCTTGAAACAATCAAAAACACCATACGAAATGTGGCATAACAAAAAGCCACAATTAAGATATTTGAAAGTGTTCGGTTCAACAGTATATATACATAATAAAACTAGACAATCAAAATTCGAAGAAAAATCTTCGAAAGGTATTTTAGTTGGTTATGAACCGAACGGGTATAAAGTGTGGAATGTGGAAACTGCTAAGTTTGTTATTGTGAGAGATGTAATAGTTGATGAAACTAATTTTTTGATATCAAGGCCTGTAATGGTACAGCCTGAAACTGATGCATCTGACGTGCAGTCAAAATCAGTAGATAATCATAAATCTGATAGTACTAAATCAGATAAATCTCCACCATTAAATACTGTTATTGAAAATGTCGAATTAAGTCGTGGACTTAATAAATCTGTAGTTGAAGCAGATTCACACAATGATACTTCCATAAATAATCATCGAAAAAGACAAGTACCTTCTGAGTTAAGAAGAAGCGATCGAATTAAATGTCGACCAAGTGTTTCATACAATGAAGACAATATGTCGGACGATTATCTTTTATGTGCTCAATCGATTATTTGTAAAATCCCTACATCATACAGGGACATTGAAAATATGAATGATAAAATTCAGTGGGAACAGGCTGTTACAGAAGAGATAAATTCACTTTTAACAAATAATACGTGGACCTTAGTCTCAAGGCCTGAACATAAAAATATTGTTGATTGTAAATGGGTGTTCACAGTTAAGAACGATGAATTTGGAAACCCATTGAGATATAAAGCTCGGCTTGTTGCTCGAGGATTCAGTCAACAATATTTAGAAGATTACAATGAAACCTTTGCACCGGTTGCTAGAATTTCTAGTTTTAGATTTATATTAGTTTCTTCAAACCAGTTTAACTTGTTGATTCATCACATGGACGTCAAAACTGCCTTTCTAAATGGAACGTTAAAAGAAGAGATATATATGAAAGTTCCTGAGGGAGTTAATTGTGATAATAATCAAGTGTGCAAATTAAATAAAGCGTTGTATGGATTAAAGCAAGCAGCCAGATGCTGGTTTGAAATCTTTGAACAAGTTCTTCAAGAAAAAGGGTTTAAAAATTCACCTGTTGATAGATGCATTTATATTTTAGATAAAGGAGATATATCGGAAAATATATATGTTGTGTTGTATGTAGATGACCTAGTGATTGCAACCGCAAAAAAATCGACACAATGAATAGCTTTAAGAATTACCTTAAGATAAAATTTTGCATGACAGATTTAAACGAAATAAAACTTTTCTTAGGTATTAAGATTGAGAGAAATGGAAGTAGGATAAGTTTGGATCAAAGTGCTTATATTAAAACGATTTTGCACAAATTCAATATGTCAGATTGTAACCCTATTAATACGCCTCTTGAATATAAATTAGATTACAAGGCATTGAATTCCGCTGAGGAGTATGATGCTCCTTGCCGAAATCTTGTCGGATGTTTGATGTATGTGATGCTGTGTACGAGGCCTGATTTAAGCACAGCTGTTAATATTTTAAGCAGATATCTGAACAAAAATAACAAAGAACTTTGGCAGTGCTTGAAAAGAGTACTTAGATATCTGAAAGGTTCGCAAAATATCAAATTAATTTACGAAAGAGGAAATTATATTAATCTTCTGAGCGGCTACGTTGATTCAGATTGGGGAGGCAACGATTTAAATGATAGAAGAAGTACAACAGGATATCTGTTTAAATTATTTGAAAGATGCACAATATGCTGGAACACAAAACGGCAAGCATCTGTAGCAGCTTCATCTACAGAAGCTGAATATATGGCCCTCTTTGAAGCTGTTAGAGAAGCTCTTTGGTTGAGATCTTTGGCAAAGGGTTTAAATATAGATGTTTTGCAATCAATTGTAATCTATTAGGATAACAATGGCTGCATTAGTATTGCTAACAACCCAACGAATCATAAAAGATCAAAACACATAGATATAAAGTACCATTTTTCTAGAGAGCAGGTTGAAAAAGGCATAATTAGATTGTTACATATGCCCACAGGTAGTCAGCTGGCCGATATTTTGACCAAGCCGTTGCCAGCAGCCAGGTTCCTAGAACTGAGAAATGGACTGGATTTGCAATAATAAATTAACTATATTAATATTGATAATTTTTTTGTTTGCAAGTAATTACAATTGTTATTCTTATATGTGTATACATACATGTGTGTGTATGTACTGGTCTGATTAGGTTTTTCTGGGTTTCCCTAATCCTAAGCAACAAATGTTGGACCATATGTAATTAGCCCCAGATGAAGCACAAGGAAGACATGTCTTTGCTAGAATAATAGATTTATTTTGAGGGGGCGTGTTGGAATTTATTTCATAAATGTAGAACAAAATCAATCTATTACTTCTTTAAAAGGTAGGATCGATTGAACCGGCTATTGACCTGTATATGCATACATTGTATCTTCAGTTAATATACATTGTATGTTGTCCCCGGCATGGGACCCTCGATCTTCAGTTGTTAATATTGGACTGTTGCTCCTCTGTTTCGATCTCTTGTGTTTCATTCGTAACGTTTCTTTCGCTGTGTAAAGACGTGTCTCACAACGTGCTTTTAGAGTTACCATTCTGATATAAATCTTATTTCGTATATAATAATAGTGTGGTTTTCTTTAATACCCATACTCCCAATATAATTAAATATTTTTTTATATGTCAAGGATTAATTAATCATATTAACATTATAAAAATTCACATTAAATCAATTCACATTATTTTTATTATCTAGATGCGTTCCTAAAAGAATTGACCTAAAACGTCAAATACACCGTAATCTCGGCTCCGTTCATTTCAGGAAGCGCTGAAAGTTGAAAGTTTAAACTGAAATTGCAGCGAAGATTGGCCGAAGGCAGCCGAGATTTTTTAAACAGAGATAGTTCAAGATTACACATTGTCAAAATGATCAATGCCACATCAAAATCTATTAAAGAATTTGTTGTATGCTTCCATAAACGTAATGCAGAGGTTTCCAATTAGCCCTTTTTAGTTAATGTTGAATCACTTCAAAAAAAAATTTTTTTTACAAATGAGAGTTGTACCTCTGGCATGCTTAACACTTTTCAAACTTTCTTGGGTAGTTTGGTTCTGACGGATTTTTTCCGCCTTTAATTATTATCCTCTGTAAAATAATAAGTATCATTTTCAATTAGTCAGTAAAAATATATTATTTAAAATTTATTTAGCATCCAAAGTGCATTTTTACGTATGAAATATTACAAAATGTAAGTTACCAACGAAGGGATTCGAACCTGGGCATAGGACGTGTACATTTCAGCTCGCTGTCGCTACGCCACACCTTGGTAACGATGTGCATTAAATTGGCATTTTTACGGTTATATTGAAACTTTAATTACAAATATCTCAAAAACTATTGATTGTCTGCCCCTACAATGGGGTATTTTCGTAATCAGGAGTACTAAATCTATAACTCTGCAAAATCTGATCTAAATACGCGACGACAAGGGTTTGCAGTCTTCTTGTGAGTTCAAACATCTGTGACTAGGGTTTCGCATGCCTGACAAATTCTTGCTCTCCAGTCCCCATTTAGCTACGACATTATTCATCGGCGAACTTATCTCCTATTTCGATGTCCGAGCCACTTGTTTAGCCTCCGTGTAGGATGGAAGGGGTGAAATCACCCTCCTGGACGACTATTAATCTAACCTAACAAATTCACTCGTTAATTTCCGGTTCTCGGAAAATTAGCTGGATTAATAATTTCGAAGCTTGTCGGAACCGTTTATTACTATATCAATTAAAATATCTCCTGAACTAATCATTTTTCGACAAGGTGTACACTTTTTTTTTTAAATATACAAGCACGGGTAGATTCGCGTGAGTTGACACGAAAATATCCTGTCGTATACCAGCGAGATACAGTTTTTCGATTGCATCAGCTTCGACGAAGTCGATGCTCTTCGCAGGACGTGAAGATTTATGTAACGATCGTTAAAGAATTGTGCTTTGCACAGATGATTTTCGAGGTTAAGAATTATATGTGTAGACTGCGGACTTTTATGCATTCATAGAATCATTTTTTGAGTATCCGATTTCTCGAAATTCCGTGTAGTTAGTTCCATAGTTATATCGTTGCAAATTTACAATTCGTTCCCAAGGTATCTCTTGAACTTATTAATTGAACTTGTTTCGTCATATTTTAGTTCATTATACTTATATACATTTCAAGGAAATTTCAACAATCGTGAAACTGAAGCATCTTGTTATTGAGAGTGGCGCAATGCTCGAGCAGATACGAATTTCCATGTAATTAACGTACAGCGTTATATTCGTCGGTATTTTACTTTTTATCTACCTGCATGTCAAGTTTGGCAGAATTGTTTGGCATTGCGAGGTCAAATATTGGATTTCGCCGACGAGCGTTGAATAATTTACTGGAACACTGAAAATATTGTTGCGTCGAAACGTTTAATGTAACATTTGCATTGTACCGTGTATAGCCAGCCCACGATGAAGCCGACCAGTTGTTACGTCCCGCGGCTCGCGTTTGTTTTTCTTCCCTCCCTCCTTTTGGGATCGCGAGATTTACCGCGGATCAAGACGCTAATTACCCGACTTCGGTCCACGCGGCGCGTACGTCCGTCGTATGACTCGGGATTCGCGATATAATGGCAAGTCCGGCACTTATCAGCGCTGCCCTATCGTCTCGCTGCTGCCGTTGACGGGGAGTTAGTTTATGGCCTTGGTCACACCGCTGGCGTTCACCTTCGCGTACAGCTTTTTCCTCGGGTCGCGGGCAGGTATTCGGGCGACGTTGTGGATGACTGGTGAAAGGGTGATTGGCACCAGATCGTAACGTGGGCCAGTAGGGATGACCTGTGTGCGTGTACGCACAGGGACCCTGACTTCCTTTCGTGACTGTGGCTGCTGCTGCTGGGCAGGAGCTGGAGCTGGACCGGCGACGACTCGTATTCTCGCGGAACACACGGTTTCGCGGATTATACGCGGAGCGGAATAGATGCCGACGTACGGACTGAAGCGATAGTTGGACACGTCGGATTCGTACTCGCGAGCTAACCGCTTTAATTGATATTTTCGTCCGGCGCGGCGCGGCATGAAGAGCTTTTAGAACAACCACGAATTTACGATGCACTGTCTATTCATTCGGGAATCTTCCGTTATCGTGCCGAGACTGCCTGGTGGGCTCAGACACACGCTAAGGGAAAGATTCAGTCTTATTTCGCGAGAAATTCCGTTCTTGCGTCGAGACAGCCTGGTGGGCTCAGACACGCAATCAGGGAACTTATTGATGATATTTTAATTATTATGTCACGATGCTCTTCACTTCGCGTAGAACCGGAATGGGAATAATAAACACTGAGTTTAATAATAATACTTGTTTAATACGTGAAAAGGGTAATACAAAGATATAAGTAAACTAAAGATATAATTAATACGCGGGATACTGGTTAATGATATAAGCGGTAAAATACAATATGGAAGTAGTAGAAACTATAAGACGCTTGATATAGTAACGCTTTGGAACGAAATCGCAAGATGTGAGCGCGGCTGAAGGGCGATCAAGCGCGAGCTTGCCTTTTTCTAGGGGCTACACGGACCTTCTTCGCTCGGGGTCCGTGTGGGGCGAGTGTGACGCAACCGGGTATCAAGGTGGGGTTCGCTAGTACCTGACGACGTACTGTCGAGCGTCTTGACGCGCTCGCGGATGGAAATGATGGGGAAGTAATAACTTATAATTAACTTATTTTCTACCTTAACCTATGATGCGTCGCGGGTGACGTCATCAACAACACGTCGGTCGTCCGACGTGACACCAGTAAAGACGAAGTAAAGTGACAAGCACGATCGATACAGCACGAAACGATTGTAAATAACTGTAACTAAACAAGTGAGTGAAATATTAGAAAAGGTTTTCACCGATAATTCTGCTACGTGTGTCTAGAAGCTATACCAAAATATACTTCCTCAAAGAAAGTTTATAATTCCGCTAGACGAGCAAACGAAGTTCCCGTGTTCGTTTCAACGGGTATGAACACTCGATGAAATGTCAACGCGTAGGGTGAGGAAGCCAATTATTGTGGTGGTGCCAATTACTGTGCCGACATTAATTATATTTATTTCTAAAGCATAATGAATATTAAAAAAAAATATTAAATTTTTTTCATTAGAATTAGTTAATATATAGCTATATTCATTATGCTTTAAAAATAAATATTATTAATATAGGCACAGTAATTGGCACCCCCACAGTACTTGGCTCCCTTGCCCTAGTTTGAGTGTTTGCAAGCATAATGCGGAAAAAGTATTTTCCTTCGATCATTCTGTTGCTGCAAACGCCCTTTCTCGCGGGTCCATTGCATATTTTCTCTTCTCGCGTGTCCCGACGGCTCTCACTAAGACAAATGACTGGAAAAATTACCTTGGCAAAGAGCCTCCGTCTATACTACCCATTTCTCGAGTAGGAAATATCTGCCTTCCGGATTGTTCATGAAATCAAAATTTGTGTAGCTTAAAAGAAATCGTTCGAATATAAAATACCAGAGGTCAGCAATTTTATTGAATCTTTCAATTTTCAACGAATTTTTGTGTTTTTTTTCTGAGAGGTACAGGTTTTATTCCAAATGTGTAATGAGAAAAATAATTCTTGCTTGTAGTATTTTAATATTAATAAAAAAAGAAAAAACAGCTATTCGTTTGTCCGCGCAATGAAGCGTGCTTTTCACACTTTTTGAAACAATGACATATTTGAAAATCCGAATATTGCTTGCCGTTTGCACCTGCTGGTTTAAATATTTCAACTACAGCATGACTTTTATTAAAGAGCAATTAAGACGAAATTGGTTGGCATTAAAATTTTTATTAAAGTTTGAGTTCAATGAATTTTGCGGTAGTGGAGACACTATTATCTGTCATCCACAACCCTACAATACAGTGTTATAAAAATTAATTCAACGACATCAAGAAGTAGTTTTCTCAAATATTTTCTGTAGCATTTATGAATAGCTAGATTTCAAATATATGTGTAAAATTTTGAGACGTCAATTTTTCAAGTAATTAGATAATATACAAACGTGAGCGTCGAAACGGAAATCGAACAGGAAAAGTAAGATCGCAGTTAAATGGATGCAGAAGTTATAAGCTAATATCCTTCAGTAAAATTGCATCCCCCCCCCCCCCAATCACTATCTCTATTTTCTTCACGAGAAGCGTCTTCGCCCTCGTCTTTCATTTCTTCGCTGTTTGCTCTATAAAGACGGAACATAAAATTGGTGATGCGATGAAGGAAAAACTTATTTATCAATCTTATCGGATTTCATATAAAAAAAAAAAATCAAATCAATTCCTACATTTTTATATTTTATATTTTCATATTTTTACATTTTATACCATATTATGCCTTTAAATCCAACAATTTTTGTTCGTTTGTTTCGCTTTTGTAACGAAAAATAAAGAAGTTTTGTAATTTGATTAGTAGTGGTCTTCTGGTCTGACACCGATATAGCCGACAATGTCGTGGCCGCGCAACGGCTCTCGAGCATCGGCCACTCACCGTGGTGGTGTGGGTTGTTCCACTGACTCGCGGGTAGGTACGGGAGAGGGCCGCGTCCCCATCCAGGGTGGTATGCAAACTCGGTGGCATACTGGATTGAAATGCGCGTGCGGGACACGGGTGCCACCAGGAGCCTCGGGACGGACGGGGAGGAGTTAGTAGGCACACACGGTACTGCACACCCCTGCCGAGGAGCCTCAAATAACCCGGTAACCCACCCCCCTTCTTTTATCCGTAACGAGATTACCTCCTCAAAACAAAAAAAAAGGTTGATCTAGTGATGGAATATTGATCGGATCTGTTCGCACATACGCGACGATTATAGTATCGGTAAAGTCAAAGTTTGGCTAAAATGGGTACTTCGGTCACCCCACATAATTTCGCAAAATTTGTTATGATTTGATTTTGAAAAATGAATTTATAACGTGTGTATGCCAATCAAATATTAATAATAATTTACCAGATATACAGATATACAGGGTGAATTCGATAAAGCAGGACACCTAAATATCTCCGTTACTTTTCGTTGTACAAAAAAACTCCGTAGGACAAAGTTACACTGTTTGAAGGACCACATATAACAGTGTAAGGGGAAAAAAAATTCAAGGTCATTTTTAGGAGATTTCAAGGTTATCGATGTTTGTTTAAATGGAACGATATATTTTTAGCCCGGGTTTGATACAAAGTTTGCGATGTTCTGATTCCTTTGCAGAACATAGTCGTTGTTCCATCTGTATTAGCTTCCTTCGCTACGCCAATCATTGCGATGCATTGACTAGAACTTCTTTGTCCCTATTAACTACTTGCCGCACGATTTTCTTCTCCGTTAAAATAACTAGAACTTAGTGACATCCCCTTTTCCATGGCAGACCACCGAGCGTAGACAGTATTTTTCAAGTTAAACCCTTACTTTCCCGGTAGTGGAGGGGCATCGCCCCCCAAGCCCACACCTTGTACGAGGATTATAAGTTAAACATTTTTTGAGCCAAGACTTATGTAATTTGAAATGCAGCGGATTATGTCAGTGGAACGAATGAACTTAATTCTGTCGCTAAATATAGACTGTCGATGAAAACATTTGTTGGCGATTTGATCGTGTCAATGAAAACATAGTGTCGGCCAAACCGTGTAGATGAAAATATTTGTCGGCTATCTGACCATGTCGATGAAAACATACTGTCCACGAAAGTTAATGTCGGTCAAATCGTGTCGATGAAAACAGTGTCGGTGAAATGAGTTGTCGACGATCTCAGGGTAACCCCCAAAAATATGGTTTTGATCGCCAACTTTGAGGGCTGTTTTCACCCCTTCAAAGTGGATGGTTGCCGATAAAAAATATCACGTCAAATATTTTTCAAAGAACTATAAGCTCCCATAAGTTTCATCAAAATCGGATTTTCGCATCTGAATATGTTCCCTTGTGAGTATGAAAGGGACGAGGAGTTCTAGCAATAAATGACTATCGGTTAACACTAATTCCTGCCGCGTTGTTCCCGGTGACCAATCAATAATTTCGTGGAATTTAAAAGTTTTCTGTAACAGCTAATGGAGAGCGTCGAATTACAAAAATTATATTTTAAAAGATTATTCATCCTAGACTAAACGAACAATGATTAACAAGACTGCAGATTTTATAGATTCCTGTTAAAAATGAATGGATCATAAGTAAAACAGTATAGATGCATTTAGAAAATCTAAAAATGTTTAAATGATTTAAAAGGGAAATAAGTTTGGTTTGTGTATTGTCCAATGAACGCAGGCGATATTTATTTCGCATTAAAGTTCGCAATCTAGTGATTGATCTTTCACCCGAGCGACTCGATGACTCTTCTCTCTATTTAAACGTGTAATCCGCTGTATTTTTCGATTTCAATAAGCGCGGATTACGTCCCGTCAACACGTAAAAAGCTCATCTACACGACTATACACGAAACGCAATGAAATAAATGCGTCATTTGTTGGGAACGCGATTGTTAATTTTTTTCCAATCTCGTGAAATCCCATGGTTATTTGCGGCCATTTTGTCGACAGACATGTTGTTACCTTGTGTGTTGTATTTAGCCCTTCCACACGCACTAGACCGGGACATGGATGTGCAAAACGACCTTAATGGGGGGAAAATACCCCGTCCGTCGAGCATACGGAGAAAGTTTCTTTCCCCCACTCAACATCCGCTGCATGTCTATACAATCGTGTCTCATGAACGCTGTCCGCTTGAAATATCTTTTAACGATTCGCAAGAACGGTGCGAACAAGAATTGTTGGATTTAAAGGCATAATATGGTATAGGATGTAAAAATATGAAAATATGAAATATAAAAATGTAGAGATCGATTTTGTTTTATTTTTTTTTTATATGAAATCCGAAGAGATTCATAAATAAGATTTTCCTTCGTCGGAACGCCAATTCGATATTCCGTCTTTATAAGGCACAGAGAGGAAGAATGAAAGGCGAGAACGAAGACGCTGCTCGTGGAGAAAATAGCGATCGTGGTGGGGGACCGACGGAATTTTACTGGAAGATATTGGCTTATAACTTCTGCATCCATTTAACTGCAATCTTATTTCTTCTGTCGATTTCTGTTTTGACACTCACGTTTGGGTATTGTCCGATCCCACCGAGATTTTCTTTTTACATATAGTCAATCGTCGCGAGGCAACAGCTGCATAAAGTTAAAGCTGAAAGCCATAAATTATGCCCTTCTCCGATTTCTAGCCATCCTTCGAAAACTAGAAGAATGCTAATTCTCGAGTAGTCGTACGCACGGTCCTCGAGGGTTTTTTAGCTGATGGCATTGGAAAGCGGCCATAAAAGTTCAATCCGGGAAATCCTCGCTCCGCGTACCACCCGCAATGTACCGGAGGTCCCGGATACGAACAAAGCGGGCCTTATAGCTCGCACAAGCGTCGACCAGGCCAAGAGCTCAACCCCTCTAGTGCAAGACGTGCGCGTGCCCCTTAACCGTCGTCACCGGACCCAAGCTAAGGGGCAATAAATTCGTTCGCGAGCCACTTAGGCTAAATACTCGGGTTGTTCCGGGGTTCTGCAATTCGGTTTTTTTTTCCATTTTCCTGGTTTGACTTGTGGGTGGAGACTTCCTCCTCCACCGGTGAGGGTTGTCCCGGAAGATTCTTCCCCTTCAGGTCAGCCAGCGAATGAGAAGGACTTTTCCCCCAAGTTGGGATGTTTTCTTGGCACCACCGAGGTGACCAGCGAGCGGGCCCCGGGACAGAAGACAGACTTCAACGAGATTTCAACTAGACTTCAACTAGACTTCGACTCACTTTCGACTCGTTTGAGACTTCAACTTACCTTCGACACTCGTTAGACTTCAACTTACATTGGTCAGATCAAAACCTACATTCGACTCGGTGGTTCGACCAAACTCGTCTCTTTCACTCGGAAGTCGACTTGTGTTCGAAGACTCGTTCGAAACTCGTATTTTTTACTCGGTAATTCTTCGTTACTTCTTGTACCGCAGGAGTCTACTGGCTCCGTGAAACAGATGCCCAAAGTTAGTTCTGCAGGCAACAGTTGTTAATTTGTTACGTTATTAATAAAGATATACTTATACACGAACGAAACAATTCAGATATTATCTAATTACTTAAAAAATTGATGTCTCAAAATTTTACACAAATATTTGAAATCTGGCTACAGTGAATCCGCTTTATATGCCAAAAGTTCGGGTCTTGTCGTGCTCGGGGCACTATTCTTTGGTGCAGTGCCGAACGTAGAAAAGGACAGCGATATTCACCGCTATTTACAGTTCGCCGCAGTCCGTTAACACGTAGTAATTCGTGTGTCCAATGAGTTATCTGTCAAAGTCACAGCGGAGAAATGCTGTCGACGGGACCCTATTATTCTTTGATGCAGTGCCGAACGGCACCGCCATTCTGCTGAAAATAGAAAAGGACAGCAAATCTCGAGAACTTCTTTATTTTTCATTATTTTTTTATGGGACTTTCACCAACATGTTCGTGGCATTTTTCTCATTAAAATGAAAGCAAATACGATATGATTCCGATGATATTTACTTGTGTAATGAACGATGAAAGTTACTCCCCATTACAATTATATTAACGGAAAATTAGCGTAAATATGATCCGGATTGTATCGTGTTTGGTATCAGTTTAATCAGAAAAATTCAATAAATATATTGGTGAAAGTCTAGTAAAAAAATAATTGACCATCAAAAAATCTAAGTTTCGATTTAAAGGCCTGAGCTAATGCCAGTTTTTCATTTTTCCCGAACGCTTCTACGATACGCGTCTCTTTCTTTCCCATGGGCTGTCCTTCTTTCCTATGCGAAACTTTAATCGTTCATTACACAAGTAAATATCATCGGAATTACATATATCATATTTGGTATCATTTTAATTAGAAAAATGCCACGAATATGTTAGTAAAAGTGTCATAAAAAAATAACGAAAAGTAAAGAAGAAGTTGTAATTGGATTAGTAGTGGTATTCTGGTCTCACACCGATATAGCCGCAATGTCGTGGCCGCGACGGCTCTCGAGCTTCGGCGCTCACCGCGGTGGTGTGAGGTTTTCCATTGGCTTGGACACGCAAGGTTGGCACTGGCATACAATGAGATTTCACTGTAATCGTCAAAGGTACTCTGAAAATCATCAGCTATATCTTACGAATAACGCCTCTCAAATAACTTCTCATCGCTAGAGACGTTGAATACGCATACGCCGTTACTCCGAGATTCGATAAACCATGGATGACGAATAAAAATCGTGAAGAGTATCTTACGGATAAACTGTGGTGAATATACATCTGAGAAAGTTGAGTACGAATAAAAGATAACTGAAAGTTAAATTTCAAAATTTTACATTAATCTTTGCCCATCTCTGCCAGATGTGTACGAGGACTGACCAGACCCGCGCGGAGCGGAAATACAAAATGTTACGTCCCGCGGTTCGATTCGGTGCGCAACAGAGCGAATCACGAGGCCGCGGACAAGGCGTTAATAATAATTTCAGCTTTTGAGGCCGCACGGCGAGTATAACCGTGCCTGACTCGGGACACGAGACTTTCGGACGCGCGTAATTTAATGTCTGACACTCACCGGACCAGACCCCTTCGGCAGGCTCTCACCTGGCTAGACCCCTTCGGCTGACGCTCTTCAGGCAAAGTCCCTTTGGCTGACCCTCGCCGGCTGTGTCGTATAGGCTTGGTGTTGTGGACGCTGCTCGTCCTGTGGGAGAGGATTCTCCTGGTGCTCGGCGGGCTGATACTGGGCCCTCTCTTGAAGATGGTCGACAGGAGCCAGCGTGATTCGGGCGGGCATCCTCCAGGGGATTTATTCCTGTTGGTCAGGAGTGCGGTGCGGAGTGGGTCAGTGGAGCGAGGGTGAGTCTGGTCATGAATGAATGGTGGGGTAGGAAGTGTTAACGCGCGGAGTGCGAATCGAGGGACGCGATGACGTACTACCGAGCGTCGTCGCGCCGTTTAGGGTGAGGTGTTTAGCGGGATATTATGAGTGCGGGAAGGTACGTGTGATGGTAAGGTGGATTGGTAACTTAACTATCGGATTGTTCTTATGTCCTATCGTGTTTGTCTTACGTTAAATGTGTACTTAGAGCTACGCAAACATAAGATCGAATAAATAATTATATTTATTTATCACCGACAAAGATTTTGAGACAGTGAGGTTTTTTAAAGGACTTTTAGGGCTATTTTGAACGAATCAACCTGGATCTTGGCCTACCAACCTCTCTCGTTTGGTGGATATTGAAGTAAGTAGAACAGAGTACGATTAAAGGTCAATGCATATCTCACCGGCCGGCCGACCGGCCGTTTTTTCCCCGTTTATAAGAATTTTGGGGTCCGGGACAGCCATTGGAAAGGGTTCGAGAGGCTCGGAACAAAGGCACAGCGTGTCCTCTGCTACCAGAACCCCAGGGGTTCGCTGCCCAATGCTAGAGCCGGCCGACTAGCCTGCGAACATTCTCGACGAGAATGGCTCGTGGCGTGCCAGTACGAACACAGAATGAACATGCTGTATTTATTTAAAAAGCTATCAACCAGAACTTTTCTCAGTTCCTCGTGGTTAATAGACCTTGTTAAGGAATTTAAGCGTTATAACGAACAAAATAACAATTTATTACTACGCTAACGAAAAAGAAAGAATATCATCTGACAATCTGTGCGGTGAAACAATTCGTCATTATTTATTTCAAAAGCTGTTAACTAGAACATTTCAGAGTCCCTCGTGGTAATAGATGGGGAATACCTTGTTAAGGAATTTAAACGTTATAACAATGTAACGAGTCCGCTTCCCGGCGGATCTCGTACAACGGAATTCCTCGCGGCCGGATTTGGCTCGCCGTGCCAGGGTTCACGCCGGATAACGCGAGGGGTTACGGCGGGACGCGGGCGGTCGAGCACGGGTGGTTAACGACACGAGTCTTCGGAATGTTCGTCACTGTCCCGGCTTCGCGTTTCGGCGGTCGGCGGTCGCGGTTCGCGACTCAGATTCCGGCGGGGCCGGGGCCGTACGCGGCGGCGTATCCGGACCAGGGTAATTTCGGCGGGCGGAGAGCCCGTGCCCCAGGACGGCCGGCGTGGGGCCGGTCGCGGGTGGTTCGCTCTCCGCGGGTGTGTGGGCGGAAGCGGAGGTATCGGATTAACGGGAAAGAAAGGCACTTACCCTGGGTCCGGTCCTCGATCGCTCGGCGTTCGGGGCGGCTCTCCAGGTGGTCTCGTACGCAGCGGCGTGGATCGGTATTCGCGGGTCGCGAGTAACACGTCACACTCGCGGTTATAAGACCCGCGGGTAAAATAATACACCGCGAGAATCGGCGGGTGGTTTCTCGGCGTCGGGATAGCGCGAGTCCGAGCGTATCCGTGCGGACGGTATCGGCGGCTGGGAAATCACGTTCGCTAAAGACACGACTGTTCGCGATGACGGCGGAAAACCGAAGAGAGCGTTTTCCGGTTCGTCTCGTTTGTCTTGCCGGGCGAGGGGGTGCGGTGCGGTACGGTTCGCGGCCGGCTTTTCCGGTGTCGTCACACATCCGGCGCGCCGGTGTCGCATCATGGCGGGTTCCGGTTCCCGCCAAGATCGGTTCGGTGTTGCGGGGCTCGCGGGGGCGCTCGCGGGTACCGGCGGATCTCGGTATCCGTCGGTAGTGTTCGGCTCGGAACAGGCCTGGCGCAGCCAGGTCTGTTACAACAAACAAAATAACAATTTATTACTATGCTAACAAACCTATTCCCACCTCAGGTGCGCCTGTAGGCCCAACTAGACCCAACTACGCAAACATAGTAATGATTTCGTCGGACGGTGATCATAAGGTAATTAAAAAACACGTCGCAGAAACTAATTTTTACGCTCGCCTCATCTGACTTTGCTCGTCATAAAATTGATGGACTACAAATCTGACATTTCTAACGGTTCACATACATGCAAGGATACATGGTGTGCCTCATTACCGCCAAGTGGGAAATTCTAGTTATGTCTCCTGCGGCGAACTTCTGTCACGAAGAAACCTCGGAATTGTCCTTCGCGTGGGGATAAAAAGCGCGATCCGAAATATTATTTTCGGGTAAGAGACGAGGGTCGCTGTGGGGACAGGTACAACCTGGCCTTGAAATAATTTTAATTTCGCCATTTTGGAAGTGTCACCGTTTTTTAATTGCTCGGGTGTAGCATTTTTACATTCGTCGAAGAGGTCGGGGTCTACAAATTACTTTACAGTAAACAGATGTTGTCCGACTGTGCCGACTTCCAGCTCAATAGTGTGGGATAAAATATGACTGACTACGTGCGGGAAAATGAATAAAACAGTATATATATATATATATTTGGTAATAGAAAAGAGACAAAACAATCGTACACAACGCGATTGACCGCACCTCGCAGGTCAAAACTCAACGCAATACTCTGTTCTCTTAACTCTGACCGCAACTCGCAGGCCGAAGTTCTCTCACGTGCGCTTTTCTCTCGACTGCGTCGTCTTCGATAAAAGAAAACGCGTCAAGCTCGCACTCTACGCAAACATGCACATACACACAAACACACACATACAGTTCCTCAAAGCTAAACAGTCTAATGCTCTATCTTAACCTAAACAGTCCAATGCTGTATCTTAATCTAAACAGTCGAAGAGTATCGGTCCTCGACGGCGCCCAAATCACTCGACAGGGTGTCGTTTTCGTCTCGACGTTTCGACACGATCCCCATGCCCGACATCCGACACCACAATAGTAATAATCTGTCATAAACCGCTCCATACAGAGCAGCGCCGGGGGACGGTACCTAAACAAACCGAGTCTATCGTAGGTATGCCTATCCCCATCTCTACCGCGGCTGTTGGCCCAATTTTTGAGGCCGAAGGCCGTCACGCTACACAGTATGTGTGACCGCTGTAGCCAATATTTCGAATTCAGCCGAAAATGCGTGTGAAACAAGGCCTGCCTCTTCCACTCTGAACCAATCGGCCGCGCATTCGTATCTAGATACGTCACCGCATTCCTGCCGGGGAACCTTCTTCTAAGCTTCGCATCAATACAATGTCACCACTTCGAACCCATACGAAATGACGTCTTGTCACCCCCTACAATCGTGTAGTAGTGGGCGGTAACAGTTTCATATCTTAGCCCACTCCTATAACCCACAGCTTTACATCCAGTATCATGGAGTTAATCACACGGGAATTTCTTAGTAAAAATAGTATCTATTGAGTCATCGGGAAACAAGAATGCACAGGTTACCTGAAAGATGGCAACAAGTCCTTACAAATAATGGAAATTATATCATTGAATAATATTAAACACGTATTTTTATAAATTGATTCAAATGTTTTCTTTAAAATACGGCAGAACTTTCTCTCCAATCTAATATATTTTTATAACAGTTTCAAGTACCCAATATTTGCAATTTTTGATGCTCCGCGAATTAAAAAACGGAATTTCAAACAGGAAGAATCGTAGAATACGACCATATTTAAAAAAATTTTTTTACACTTTATAACCGGTGGGAGAATTTCCAGAACAAAGATGTTTCTAATATATTTTCATTAAGAAATTACATTTGCGTATAACATGATAAATTATTTAAAAAGAATTTTATATGTATAATTTACGTATGATAAAATACATATAAGGATGTGCGATTCATGTGCAATTGCAGCAGTTCATGTGCAATTAACAATTGCATCATTTCTTTAAAAAGAAATGCATATTTTTTTGCACAGATCGATTCTTCCTTTCATTCTACGTAAAAAATGATTAGGGTACCATGGCAAAAGAATTATTATATCTCGAGATATTTTCGAAAAATATCATACATTTTCTTGTATTTATTGAAATACAGCTACACTTTTTCAAAATCTTAGTTTTCGTACTCGAGTTACGATACGTGAATTGCTACTGAATTACGAAATGCTTACTCGTATAAATCGGTTTCTGTTATGATAACAATGCCGAAAGGGTGTTTACCTTTACAACATAGTTATTAAGCGTTTGAGTATCTTCTTCAATAAAGACATTTTTTAAAAATATCTCGAGATCTAATAATTTGTGTTTCTTCATGAATAAGCAAAGGACTCAAGCGCGTATAATTCCATAACGCTATTTCCGAGCGCTTCAAGTACCCACAACTCGAAACTTCAAACTGTTATATCTCATCATGGAAGTATCTGACAAAAAAATGTTTCAGACAAAATTGACTTGTTTTTTCCGGTAGAATCTAAATATGTAACATTTTATAGGGGGTTCCATTTAAAATTACAAAGGTACCTCCCCTCCCCCGTTAAAGGGGAAGGGAGGCCACTTCACGTTTATGTAGTCAGAAAGGCCCTTCTTCAGTTCCATGCAATTTAAGACTAAGAACTTTAAAATCGATGGCATAGTTTTCGAGATATTGAGCTGTTCAGAGTTATGTGGGCCACCCTGTATATATATATATGTATATAAAAACTCCCGGGGACTTTGTTTTCCCGTCCGTACGCTTTGTGGTAGTGTATCCTACAAACGCTGGGAAACATTTCGTGCCGGGAGAATAATGGCGGATTTCTGTTGCGCGGTTCGTGTGTATGTTTGGGAATTTTTCTTTGTCCTTGATTACCAGCTACTGTTGTGCTGTGGCCCTCGCGGAAAAAGTTTTTTCTAACAATCAACAGATGGTAGGTACGCCACGTTTGATGAAGCCGAAATCGATTAGAAAGAAATCGGTAAAACAGCGGCAGATATAGAACGAAGATAAATTTTTGGACCTTGTTTGTTTATATACATTTGGGACAAATTAAAAAAAATAATAAACAAGGTGTATCGATAAAATCAAATTGTTAAGAGCAAGTAAAGAGGAAGTACCTATTTAATACGGAAATAAATTTTTCGGCCATATTTGTTTACATACAATTACGACCATTTTTTAAAACAATCAACAAAGAATACTCTTTGTAATAAGACCAGAATGAAATGGATTAGAATAAATTTTCCGAAGGCTTATGTTTGCAAAAAATTAATTTATTAATAACTTTTGTAGCCAATCACCAAGATAGTCCGTTTCTACTGGAACAAACCTCAAGTCGATCCATCGATTTATCTCGAATAAATTCTTAAAAATATCATTTCTCACAATAACGGAGGAATAACGTTCGAAGCTCAATTACGACTATCAAGATACTATAACAATACTTTCCCTCATTCTTTGCCCGTAGTAAGTTCTGAAATAAAAGGAAGGAAATGATCGCGAAAATATCTTGTTTAACCCTCCGGGTGCTGTGCCGCAGTCATTTTCGACCCGCTGGCTTCAACACCACTTTCACTGCTTCCGCGACAGAAACACTTGCTTACGTCACTATACCTATTATCTGAAAGCAGCCTTTTTTGTCCTCTGGGGACCAAAACTTTACGGATAGCTTAGTTTCTTACGATACTCTGCTAAGGGAGGTCGTGTGCGACAAGACGCAAATCGATATTCTATATTGATAGGTTTTCATGTTTCTGGTATCTATTGTTGAATGTTTTTATTTATTTGTTTGTTATGTCCATACAATCTACAAACGAGCCAACATGTAATACATACAATAGAAATATTGAATTAATATTATTTTTTCATAAATCACGATGCTGTTATATAATACTATTGTCGCGTCTCGCGTAGCGTCGCGTCGCACAGTGGTCCAGATCGAGGAATTAGCTGTTCATTTGATAAAAAAGTAACTTGCTCGTATTGATGTTTATCGCATGTATATTGCTTTTTAAGTATCCATGACATACGAAAATGGTGAAATTAACGAGATTTATAGAAAATTGTGATTCGCACAATCATTTAAATATCAACACTTTATGAATCCTATTTTTCACCGAAGTAATTACCTCATTTCGTATTGAAATCCTGTCGAACCATTAAAATACCATTACGTTAATCCTGTAGATCATTTAAAAACAATTAACTTTTTTTAAAATTGGACAAAACTGCTTGAATTTGTTCTAAATGTTAGGATTAATTTACTGAGTAATGCATAAATAATTTTTTTTTAAGTTGCTATTGGTCGTAATTGTGAAGAAAAAAGTACAGGTCTCGACTTTTAAGTTTGTTTTTCTGTGAAAATTTAAAGGTGCTGTGGCGGCTTTGGTGCCGCACAGTGACGCAAAGAACTTTCGATAAAAATGAGATAGAGCGATGAAATTTTTTTTAAATTAAAGCTGAAACTTTGTAGAATATGGGAAAAATAGGGAGATTATGGTACGAACGCTTTTTAACCTTGAGAAAATTCGTTAAACTTGCACAATTTCAAGAAAATTGTGGTTTTTCCAATCCACGCGCAGAAAAATTTTTTTTAACATGCTATACATCATTTCCCATAGATTTTTTCACTGATTTCAAATCTGGTCTCAAAATTTGTCTACGACTTCAGGATTTTGCAAAAAATAGATTTTTGTAACAGAAACTAATGAAATCATTTTTGATAACACACTAGTTTGAAGGTATATCGTATTCTCATATATAAAACACAATAAAAATAATAATAATGAAGTATTTGAACGTTTTGAGTTACTTACGAAACATGAAGCACTTCGCATCTCATCTCTTGACGTATCGCTGCCATTGCTACTGGCACTTTCTGCAGACTGTGTGTGGCTGTAATGTATTATAAATTAGATATCTATTGTCCATAATTATATTTTCATTTACAGAGGAAGTAAGGTAAGTATTTAATTTTTTTACTCACGTATTTTATATAGGGTGTCTGTTTGGGTCGAAGTGTGAAAGTAGAGTGTTTGGGTCTCGGTGAGAGGGGTAAAGTGTTTAGGGACGGCCAAGCGTAGGGCGTACGTTACAGATTGAGTTTTCGGAACGGATGCGAAACTGATAGAGAGAATGAGAGTGCGAGAGAGAGAGAGAGAGAGAGAGAGAGAGAGAGAGAGAGAGAGAGAGAGAGAGAGAGAGAGAGAGAGAGAGAGAGAGAGAGAGAGATGATCATTAATCTAACCTAACAAATTCACTCGTTAATGACCGGTTCCCGGAAAATTAGCTGGATTATTAATTTCGAAGCTTGTCGACATGGTCAACACTTTTTTGAAATACGGGTAGATTCGCGTGAGTCGACACGAAAATATTCTGTCGCATAACAACGAGATACGGTTTTTCGGTTGCATCAGTTTTGATAAAGTCGATGCACTTCGCAGGACGTGGAGATTTATGTAACGATCGTTAAAGAATTCTGCTTTGCACACACGATTTTCTTGATTAAAAATTATATGTGTAGAGTGCGGATTTTTTTAGCAATTAGATGCAAGGATAGAAGAATAACGGTTGTTTCTTAAATACGGAATCTGCTTTTAGTGTTACGAGCCGAGGGCTAGGGCAGTTAATGCGTAGACCGAGGTTTGTTTGCTTACACAGGAATAGGTTGTCGTGGACTAGTCGATGCCTGTTTCATCACCGATTTGCTGACTACTATAGGATGGGTAAGCGGAAGGTATTGGGAAGTTGGCCCTCGAAACATTTAAATATTATTGATACATCTCGACCGATAAAGGTGTATCTATGTAGGAAATACTAGTTACTGGAATTCAAAAGGATGTGAAAATGAGTTTGGAGACTCGTTTGTTTGACAATATAATATGAAAGTAACAGGGGTAATTGTGTAGTGTGAAATATTATCGCCGATACTAAGTTCCGTTGCTCCCGGTTTTGACGCACTGAGAAATACGGGGATTATGTTAACTAATTTGCCCTGAATAACGGAGGTAGCGGTTAAAGAATTGATTCGAAAGGGGCTATGAACCCGATCTCACGACGCGTATCGTTCGGTTTTCTGCTTCAGACTAACCCGTTCGTGAGCAAACTTGGACCCTTTATATAGTCAGATTTGTTTAAAAAAAAAACGGCAGTGGGGTATGGAAAAATTTGGAAGGTATCCCTCCAAATTTTCCTATATGCATGCACTTTTTCCTAATGGCGTAATTGTTAATGATGGCATAACACTAGGACCTCTTGCAGGGAAAAACATGTCGTTTCTAGAAGGGAGTGAGAGACTCACGTAAACAGAATCTCCATTCGTAACACTAGCATCGAGTTTCAAGATCTTCAGGGATCAATTTTTGAGTATCCGACTTCTCGAAATTCCGTGTATTTAGTTCCATAGTTATATCGTTGCAAATTTACAATTCGTTCCCAAGGTAGCTCTTGAACTTATTAATTGACCTTGTTTCGTCATATTTTAGTTCATTACACTTATATACATTTCAAGGAAATTTCAATAATCGTGAAACTGAAGCACCTTGTTATTGAGAGTGACGCAATGCTCGAGCAGATACGAATTTCCATGTAATTCACGTACCGCGTTACACGCGACGGAATTTTACTTTTTACCTACCTGCATGTTAAGTTTGGCAAAATTGTTTGGCATTGCGAGATCAAATATCGGATTTCGCCGATGAGCGTTGAATAATTCACTGGAACACTGAAAATATTGTTGCGTCGAAACGTTTAATGTAACATCTGCATTATACCGTGTATACCTAGCCCACGATGAAGCCGACCAGTAAAGACGAAGTAAACTGACATGCACGAACGATACAGCACGAAACGATTGTAAATAACTGTAACTAAACAAGTGAATGAAATGTTAAAAAAGGTTTTCATTGCTAATTCTGCTACGTGCGTCGAGACGCGATACTAAAATATACTTCCCCAAGAAAGTTTATAATTGCGCGAGACGAGGAAACGAAGTTCCTGTGTTCGTTCCAACGATTATAAACACTCGACAAAATGTCAACGCACAGGGTAAGGAAGCCTATTACTGTGGGGGTGCCAATTACTGTGCCGATATTAATTATACTTATTTCTAAAGCATAATGAATATAAAAAAAAATATTAAATTTTTTCATTAGAATTAGTTAATATATACCTATATTCATTATGCTTTAAAAATAAATATTATTAATATAGGCACAGTAATTGGCACCCTCACAGTACTTGGCTCCCTTGCCCTAGTTTGAGTGGTTGTGAGCATAAAGCGGAAAAAGGATTTTCCTTCGAGCTCATTCTGTTGCCGTAAACGCCCTTTCTCGCGGGTCCATTGCGTATTTCCTCTTCTCGCGTGTCCCGCCGGCTCTCATGAAGACAAACGACTGGAAAAATTACCTTGGCAAGGAGCCTTCGCCTATACTACCCATTTCTTGAGTAGGAAATATCTGCCTTCCGGAATGATTATGAAATCAATATTTGTATAGCTTCATAGAAATCGTTCGAATATGATATACCAGAAGTGAATAGTATTATCGAACCTTTCAATTTTCAACGAATTTTTGTGTTTCTTTCCTGACAGGTGCAGGTTCTATTCCAAATGTGTAATTTAAAAAATAATTCTTGCTTGTAGTATTTTGAAATTAATAAAAATACAAAAAACTCACTCATCTGACATGACATTCCTTGTATTCGTTCCTTTTATCTGAGTATTATCGCACTTTCATCTTCTCTCTATCAATCTCACCTGAGACCAGGAGACCACTACTAATCCAATAAGAAAACTTTTTTATTTTTCATTATTATATTATGGATATTACACCAACATATTTGTGGTATTTTCCTAATGAAAATGATACCAAATATGATATGATTCCGATGATATTTACTTGTGTAATGAACGATTAAAGTTTCGGATGCAAAGGACAGCGTATAGGAAGGAAAGAGGCGCAGAAAGTCGAAGCGTTCGGGAAAGATGAAAGATTGGCGTGAGCTCAGTTCTTTAAATCAAAACTGAAACTTTTTTATTGTTAATTAATTTTTTACGAGATTTTCACCAATATATTTGTTGACTTTTTCTGATTAAAATGATACCAAACACGATTGCGAACAATTGCGATCATATTTACACTAATTTTCCGTTGATATAATAGTAATGGGAAGTAACTTTCATCGTTCATTACACAAGAAAATATTGTCGGAGTTATCATATATCATATTTGGTATCATTTTAATCAGAAAAAACCACAAATATGTTGCTGAAAGTATGATAAAAACATAAGGAAAAATAAAGATGTTTTGAAATTGGATTAGTAGTGGTCTTCTGGTCTCACACCGATATACCCGACAACGTTGTAGCGGCGACAGCTCTCGAGCTTCGGCCACTCACCGCGGTGGTGTGAGGATTCATGCCGATGGCCGTACAACCGCTAAGTCCCAAAAAAAGAGCTCGAATATCTCGATGAAATACAATTTCAAACTGTTCAAACACTAAAAATGGATTAAATTGCAAATATTCCGCATCGCAGAAGAATTTTCCAAGCGAAGTAATACATTGAACGTTTACTAGTTCCACTATTGCAATGGATTTGAATCGCAAAAAATTCAGTCAGAGGTATATTAAATTGATATTCAGTGGCTTTTCAACCCACCTGTACTTTTATTCGGACAAAAAGCTTCATTAAACACATGGAATATTTCGATTCGATTGAATTTTAAAAAATGTGAAAAGACCAATTCGAGATACATGAAATTGAGATTTATCCAACAAAAAAGGCAGCCGCGTCTTAAAAAACCCGTACTTTTATCTAAGGAAAAAGATTCATAAAAGCGTTAAATATTCCGATGCACATGAATTTGAAAAAAATTGAAGAAATTCTATTGCAGAAATATTAAACTGTTAATTTTCCACCAAAGGAAAAGGTAGCGGTTTTTTAAATTTAACGTTTTCACGAATCGTTAAAAGATATTTTAGGCACGAGGCACGACTGTATAGATATAAAAAAAGATACGATCAAAGGCGAGGAAAAAAGGAGATGGAGTAAAATTAGTCGGCGATTCTCTGCGGCGATCTGCGACTTTCGAATCGCGACGGCGGAATCAAATGAAATCCTTCAGCGACGATATCCGGTTTTTGTCGCGTCGGCAAACTCCCTTTTTTGTCCGAGAACCTTTCACTTGCCCCGGCAATTCACTAGATTTTTGTCACAAAATGTTGCACTACCGCTCGCGTAGCTGTCGTGAAATTCAAAGGAATTCCGTTCGAGATCCCGAACGATAAGCGCCGAAGAATTTGATAAAAGTTACAAGATACTTGCAGTTGGCAGCACGCCAAACCGGACTCCTGGCTCCTCTTCAGCATGTAGGAAATCTAAAAACTAAAAGGTAATACAACAGTATTTGATATTAGCTTTATTTCACTGGATGCTACAGCGAACACGTCTTTCGCTTTCTTCCGTTCTACCAAGACTGACCCTCGTGGACCGTTGCGGGTCGCCGACAACGGGCCACTCGTCATTTGTTTATTTCAGGCGATAAGCGTTTTATAAACTCCGATAGGCCTTTCCATCTCAACGGTCCGCCGACCGTGTTCGGTCCTAGGCGATCGGGTTTCTATAGCTTGTGCCGACAGCTTCCTACATTATCGGCAATGTTCTTCGTTTTTTCATCAGCGCCATCAATTTTATTCCCAGCAACTCTACTCGACGCGTTTCCGTCTTCCGCTGAATCGGAGTTTTTCTCGATTAATCCCTCAGGCGCGTTTCTGTGCGCAGGAAAATTCAAATTTCCGTTCTTCCTCGCGTCTGCGATCGCAAGCAACGCTGTATTTTTGATACCTGACTTGATTCGCCGTTAAGCATGAATTTACGAATGTAACAATCAATATTCAAACTCAATTCTCCCGCAAATATCCATGGAATTCACTATATTGGGAATAAAGTAAAAATCGCGTTTGAAATGACGCATTTATTGCATTGCATTTCGTGTATAGTCGTGTGAATGATTTATTTACACGTTGACCGCACGTAATCCGCAGTTATCGGAATCGAAAAATGCAGCAGATTTCACGTTTAAATAAAGGAAAGAGTCATCGAATCGCTCGGGTACAAGATCAATCACTAGATAGCGAACTTTATTGCGAAATCAACATTGCCTGCGTTCATTGGAAAATACACATACAAAATTTATTTCCCTTTTGGTAAATCATGTGATACAAAAAACTTCTAAATTCCACGAATTAGGTAGAATTCGCGCTCGTGTCGACCCGACCCACGCTTCTCTTCGCTGTTCCGTCAGAGTAATAAGTTTGAGGAGTCACGGCTCGCCCACTAGTCATTTAATCGGGGGCGAAATATCGGAAATCGTTACATTCCTTCCGTAAGCTGATTTATTTTATTTCTGCCCGCTGCGATTTCCACCCCATCGCTTTGCTGCGTCGGTTGTACAATTAATAAATAATATGAATCCATTTGTACGAAGAAATGTTAAGCAAAAGTATCTGCTTTGTATTTTCCACATTTTGTCACAGGCGAGGAGAGGTATTCTCACTTTTGTTAGTTCTACTGCCACAATTTTTCCAGCCACGGGGATCAGAGACAAACAGTTTCTCGGGAAATAAAACACCATTCACGGAAAGGGCAAATTCTTTCGCGCGACACAGGTACGTACGGTTTTCTAGAGTCTCTTACACACAATCTATGTCGCTGTGCGCACCACCCACGTGCTCACAGCAAATACCATCCTTTTCGTCAGTCGAAACAGAAGCATCCCGGCGGTAACAGTATCTCCTCCCACCTGTGGTGTACACTTTCAGTACTCGTAAGAGACTACCTATCGTCCCTTTGACAGCGAAACTGTATGCACACGAGACCCTTTTTTCCAGCGCCGCGCCGCAAACGTCAGATATGAGAACTGCGCCAAAGGAGAAGAATTGCTTACGGCGTTTTTCCGACACGTATTTTTTACGTCCATTTTACGTCTGAAAGACTTACGTCTGGAAAAGACGTTTCATTTCAGACGTAAAAAAGACGTCTTATTTCAGACGTGTTTGAGACGTCATTTTCAAGACGTTTTACTTCAGAGATCTTACAGATGTCTTTTTCGAGACTAAATAACTTGAATTTCTTGGAGATGTTATGATAGTGGCTATTTTATTGTACAATGACTGAAATACTGTTTCTTAATTTTGCTATTACTTGGAGTGACAAAAAAAAAAATAAATTTCATTTATTACAAACACGTGTATTAGGTACATAATGCACAATACAAATGTATATATATATATATATTATATTAATTATATATATGTTAAAGATATCCGAAATCTTGTAAGGAGTCAGGAGATTCTCTTACTACCGAGGTTCTGGGGTAAGTGCTGCGTGGTTCCTCACAGTCCTCATACCAGAAGGCACCCTCGCCTTCCCCACTCCGTGGCCAGATCCTTGGGGCACAGGGCCCCACTTTCTAAGTGAAAATTAAGGGGAGTTTAGACTCTCAGCCTCTCTCGACTTTCCCTCATCTGGTTGCAGTTAAACAACCCCTCGACGGTTGGCGGCGGAAAGACCCAACGTGGTCGCCTGCCATCGTCCATCGATGGTTCTGTTTTATTTCATTCGTCTTCTTTAAGGGCCTCACGTAGCTCGGGACCCTATCATAAATCCATCCGAGCTTAAGGGTCGGGTCAGCGCGGACCCCTAACTTGGCTCGCACGTGTCGATGCTAACATATATATATAGTATTTGTATATTAAATAATTATTATCTTAATCACGACTCGATTTATTCAAATCCCCACCATACGTCGTATGCGATTTCGTTAATTGCCGTTTCCGATATTCGTATTAAATCTGAGTTCTTATTCGTACGCCCGTAGCCCACCAGTGGCCCGGTACACCACCGAGAAACAGATTCTTCCGTTGACTCTATAGTTGTGCTTCATCGCGCCAGCCGGAAATACCAGCTTCGGAAGCTCGCCCGCGAGTACGGCCTAGCAGCAGCAGGCCAGGACCAGTTCGTTCGACTACTGGGCGCGAAAGCATCGTTCGACTACTGGGCCCGACGATCGTACTCGTGACCAATTTCTCCAGGAAAGTGCGCGTCGTCACCGACCAACGGGAACAAATCCGGTGGAGAACGCCCGCCCGAATCACGCTGGCTCCTGTCGACCATCATTGACAGAGGGCCCAGTTTCAGTCCGCCGAGCACCAGAAGAATCCTCTCCCACAGGACGAGCAGCGCCACAACACCAAGCCTAACCGACACAGCAGGCGAGCGGCAGCCGAAGGGGTCTAGCCCGGTGAGAGCCAGCCGAAGGAGTCTGGTCCGGTGAATGTCAGCCAATAAATTACGCGCGTCCGAAAGTCTCGAGTCCCTGGTCAGACACGGTTATGCTCGCCGTGTGGACTCAAAAGCTGAACTATTATTATTAACGTCTTGTCCGCGGCCTCATGATCCGCGCTATTGCCCGAATCGAACCGCGGGACGTAACATGAATAACATTAGGTTAACATGCACGATAACGAGGTGCAAATTTCGAAATTTCCATTTATTGACAAGTCGCATCGATATAATGCAGACAATTTTTATTTTGCAGAGAAATCCGCAGTTTAATTAATAATTAAATTTTATACCTTGCAAAATGATGTTCAACAAGGTCTTCCAGAGAAAATTTAAAGACTATTCCAGAAGAGTTTCTCGCCGGCCCGGAAACATACAAATAAATTAATCTAATCTCGGCCGAATGACTAATTGTCACTGTCTTTATAATATATATAACGAGCATAATGAGTGAAATACTTCTTTCGGTTCTGACGCTCTTTGCCAGCTCCGCAATTGCTTTCAAATACTCATCGATAATTCAATTTCATAATAGACGAAGATCGCCTCTCGGTTTCGCATTTTCATAATTGAAGAACTCAGGACAACAAACAGTCAGCTCGATTTCGACATGACTGTAAAAGAACAAATTTTTTCGACAGTTCGGTGCTGTTGCGACGCGTCCCCCCACTCCCCCAGAACACCCAAGCGCTTGACGATTTTCGGACCGTCCTTGGGTATACCTGCACCCTCACCTATTTTAACAATAGGCTAGGCGAGCCTTGGCCATCTGTTTGTCAGCCCGCGTCATCCTATTGATCGTGTTTTTAACTTCAATATACCTTGCCAGGTCCGAAGCGCTTCCTAGTTTTATTGTCTGCTACGGTCATCTTCCAAATTCTAGGAACGGTCCGCTCGAGTTACCCTCACGCCCTACGGTACTATTAGTACCTGAGAGTGAATCTTGGCAAGGGCAGTACCGTTCAATTCCGCCAATGACAGCACCTATGCCATTTCGACAACTCCTCCCAAAAGGCGAAAAATGACGAATGGAGGCAACCGTGGTTGGGGGCAGAAGTAGATATAAGAACAGCCAAGCACTAACATAGCGAACTTCTTACCACTAATACCGCGCAATCGTTAACGTCGTGACATCGCACCATTTTTGTAACGTTGTGCCATCGTACTAGTTTCGTTAAAACGCGAAGAATCGCATCGACAACGCCAGCTTGTCAAGTTTCCTCACCACGAAATAAACTTTTGAAAAAAACGACGTCTAAATTCCTTTTAACGAGTTCGGTCTTTCGTTAATTAGAAAACGAACCCGAGCAACGCGAAACGATCATCGCGTCATCGCTCAGCAGGTGCAACAAACGGTCATCTTATGGGCCACCTTATAGGTTGTAACATTGCAAATTTTACGACATCGCTTCTCTGCTCATTGCGATCTATCGGAAGGACTGGACCGCCGATTACCGCGCCAAACGGATGCTCAAAAGGTTAGTAAGCGCTCCCCGAGGAACTCCCGTATCGATCGTAGATCGACTTCTGACGAATTTCGCGCCCGTCAAGCACGGCCGAGCTTCAGGTACGTGCTGGACGCTCCCAACAAGTTTCCCGACTACATCGAAGGGCACCTCGCTTCGTGGGACCGCCCGTCGACAAACCCATGGCCATTACAAGAAAAGTCATGTGCAGATGCATTTGGAAAATGGAGCCACTCCACACGGACCAGACAGCCCGGAGGCGACGACGCGGGACGAAGGCCCCTGTCGCGCACTAGACATCCCCGTTCGCAGTCCTGACGCCGCCTCATTCAGCCACAAAACGCGGTCGTGATAATTTTTCGCGTATGGTCCGGGGCCCGAGGACCAATCGAGGACACGGTCCTGCATTTCAGGATTTCGCGTGCGTAGCGCGCCCCATTAGGAAAAGTCGGGACTAAGGCTTCGAGTATGGGTAACGAGGGCCCTTTCGTCCTGTTACTGTCAACCAAAGGATCACTGTCGTGATAGCTGCCGTCTCTGACGATTCGTCGCGTACCGTAGTCTGTTAACTTTCCGTATCGCGGCGTAGTTCGAGTGTATCGACGTTGACCTCGCGCCCTTGCGGTCATGCGAGCTCGCGTATCGTTCGTCGAACGCGTTAACGTCCGCATCGTTTCGGGAACTATCGCGACAGTCTATTTGTAATTACGTCGTCCATCTGCGTTCCGCCAAGTTTCGCTTTGGCGAACGTTTACCTCGTGCCGAAGTGCCACACGAGCGCGGCGATCTTTTCTAGTAACGACAACTACGCGCTGCGAAACCTCCACCTATTCGCTTCTAACTTTGTGTGAAGAGCGTGAGCTATCGGGTGCGGCCACGTGGCCGCGTATTTTCTACACCCTGACTTGTAATAAACAACTAGAGCGAATTCCGTAATTCGTTATTTCGACCTGCCTGATCCACCCTGCCGTGAGGGCTGTCCGAACCTGGGAACCGTTCGCGTCTCCCTTCCGTTTCGCGGTTCTCGAAGGAACGACCTCCGCCCTCTACTTCAGCCGAGGCCGAGAAGTCTTCGCGTTTCGCGTGGCACTCTTCCAGTGCCCGGGGCCCGGGGCCCGAGCAGAAGGCTCTCTTTTTCGACTCGGACTATGTTACTGGAATTTCGTTTATAGTCGCTACACGGTATACGCTCGCCTTTCTAAAAGGAAACTCCATTTCTGTGCCGCGGTTTTCGAATCACTTCAAACTCTTCAAAGCTTTGAGGTGGTTAATATAGTGCGTTCAGGATACCCGTTGACGTAAGCCAGCAGTCACGTACCGCACTTAGCACGGGGCCCGGAAGACACCCCGCTGCATCACCAAAATTAGATTTTTAACAGCACGACACGCGCACCCTTCTCACGCACGAGAGGCGTGGAACGTGGGCGTGTTATGCAAAATGCACGGATTGGTGGAAGTTCCTCGCAAGGACTTCCACCAATCAGCCGACAAGCATTTTTGAGAATATAAGGCAGAGACTACCGACGCGAGATAGCTAGTCACGAAGAAGTCACAGCCGATTCTCCGCCGAGTCACTTAGAGTCTAGTCGCAGTCCGGTAGCTGTTAAATCGCAGTCCAAGTTCAATCGCGAGTCGAAGTGAATCGCCGGTTTTAGTTGAACCACCCCGGACGCTCTCGCGACATCATTCTATTTATAAATAAAAGACTCAGTCACGTACACCTGATTTGAACACTTATTCTAAGGCACCCGCCTTACATAACCCTGTTCCTTCAACAGGTTCAACCATAATCAGAGTTGCTTCTTTTTTTTCTCTTCTCTTCTAGCCAACTAACTTTACATAAGAATCTCATGATTCATACACGCGAGGGCTGTCTTCTATTCGCTTTACGTCGCCATCTTGTTCGTCAGATCGTTATTAAATACCCGGCTTGTCGTTTTGAAACGACTTCAAGGTGACTCAAAATGAGAATTTAATTCACGTCGCAGAACACGGAGACGAACAACTTTGCTTGTCCTCTTCCTATTGATTATATCAATTCAGCCCCCGAAGACGAGTGTCACCATTCTTGAGAAGTCTACCGTTAGGTGTGCCTATCCCCACCTCAGCTGCGCCCGTAGTCCCATTGTTTTGGCTTCGACGTCACCCGCTACATAGTAATCAATATTTGGACTACAGCCGAAAATGCGTGTGAAACGAGGCCTGCCCCTTCCAGTCTGAACCAATCAGCCGCGCATTGGTACCTCTACTCTGTCCAACGAGACGAGGAAGTGAAGTATCAGCGTGCGTCCTTTGCTAATTATCTTGGAAGGATAATAACTTCAATTCTGTCCCACTCGACTGGCTATGTTTACGTCTACTGCCTCGTCTCATTGGACAAGATATAGATACGTCATCGCATTCCTGCCAGGGAACCTTCCATTTAACCATTTTTAGATCATTATGGACAAGAATTCAGAAGTTTTCCATATACATACATTTTTTCGCTAGCGACCCTTACTTCAGAATGTCTAAAGAATATCCAGCTATTTTATGAATCTAAAATAATGAATAGTACAATAAATAGTTTTGCGGCTCCGCGAATTACAAAACGGAATTTCAAAGAGAAAGATGAAGAAACGTAAAATACAGCCATATTTATTCAAATTTTTCACACTTGAACCAGTGGTAAAATTTGCAAAACAAAGATATTTCTAATATTTTTTAATTAAGAAATGACATTCACCAAGGAAAAAATAAATTATTTGAGAACAGCAGTTGAGGCGTCCGAATTGTCGTCAGTCCGCCTGTCGGACTTCGCGGGGTCGTAAATCCCATTTCGCTTGCTCGTGGACGATATTCGGGCCTTGACGGAGTTACGGGGTAGCTACGTCTAGTTGAAATGAAATTCGACGTTTTGAAACAACACTTCAATATATTTTAACTTAACATTCACAAGTCAGCTGGCGAGGTATAACGCGTACAACGAGTTTCTTGACGCGATCGATTTGTGTTCTCTTCGAAGTATCTTAGCTTTCTGCAGTTCGGTGTCGTGTCGTGTATAATGTCAACTCGGGCTCTTCTTCTATTGGTTAACGGGTGGTGCATTTGGTCGTCGGAGTGGGGATGCGATTTGGTGGAATTGTGTTTAGATTATCTGAATGGATTAGGTGTGAAAGATATGGGAAAGAGGTCTGGAAAGTGAACTGTTTGTGTATTGCCCTTTCAATGGGCTCGCTCACGGAGGTCTCGCAGTGGTGTCCGATGGCACTCCAAATCTTGGGACCGTCGCGTCGCCTAAAGTGTTCTGGCTATTGCAGCCGACCGTGTTTATGTCATAACTCACGTTCGGTCTGTGTGGGACCGAACAGCAGTCTTTTGTGATAACCCGGCTGAACCTCCGCCTCCCATTTTCTCTTGGACCACAACATACTTCAATGTCATCAAAATTCGAGACATAATCCCCAAAAAATGATCGAATTCACATGGAATGATCCTCTTCCTAATGTGGATATTTCCTTAAAAAAAAAATAACAACTATTCTCGTTTTTGCAATATATGTATGTATAATTTACATACAATACAAGGATGTATGATGCTGTTTCACCAAGAGGCAGGAGGCTTTCCTATTTCCATGGTATTGTAAAGGGGAGATACCGATAGTTTACCTAAGGAACCGTGAAGGCCCCAAAAACATTTTTTTTTTGTGCCTTGCACAGCAGGGAACTGTCAACGCGCTCCCGAAAGGCCATCTGGAAATGGTCAAACGCTCGAGATAATGACCCAACCGGGGCGAGCAGAAATATAGTCGAGAACACTGATGCTCCGTCGACTCAAACCCTACACCCTGGTTTCGAATCCAGCGGCCAAACGTGCACGGTCTCTTCCCGGTCTTGTTTGGGCCGACCTTAGGATAAAAAAAAACAACTATTCTCGTTTTTACAATATATGTATAATTTACGTTAATATATAAGGATGTGTGATGCTGTTTCACGAAGAGGTAGGAACGATTCCCAGTTCCATAATGTTCTAGAGGAGAGATACCGATAGTTTACCTAAGGACCTGTAGAGCCCCGAGAAACCTTTTTTTTTGTGCCACGCACAACAGGGAACTGTCAACGCGGTCTCGAAAGGCCATCTGGTAATGATCAGCCGCTTGCTCAGCCGCCGGACAACGGCGGTCTCTGGAAATAGTCCAATGGCCGGAACGAAGGCGCTCGAGCTTCGACAGAATATCGGCAACACGGCATTTGGACCTGTAGTCCGTACGTAAAACCCTCCGGTCCCGGCAAGTATGAAGAGACCCTAAAACAGAACGAAAATCAATTAAATAACAATATTGAATTAATTAACAAATTATCAATAGAAACAAACCACATCCTAGATGAGTTAACCACTTCGCGACCACGGACGAGTTATCTCGCGACGAAATACCGTGCGTACGATAACCAAGGACGAATTATCTCGCGACGCAATGTCGCTTGCGCTGTGCCACAGACGAGTTATCTCGCGAACAAGTTTCATTTATAGCAGAGTTGGGCAGTATCCGATGAAAAATTTATTTGAACGGCTTTCGGATACAAATTCTCTGTTCTTTTGTTTCTATTCGAAGTCGGATGAATCGCGAGAAGTTATTTGTATCATTATTCGTCGAGCGTCTGGTTTCGAAATTTGTATTCGACGTGCCTCCGCATGATTTTCTGGCTATCTTCAGGATTTATTCGGATGGTCGGATACAACGCCCCCATTTATTCGACGGATTTATTTGTAGATACTCGGCGTCGCCGACCATCCGAACGATTTTAGGCGTCGAATAAAAATGAATTTCAGAATGTATTCGAAGGCAGATGTCGCGGCGAAATTTATTCGTAACTTTTATTCGATATCCGAAGCTCGATTTGGCCAGACGATTTATTTGAGGATTTATTCGGGACGAGTATTTGGCAGAGATGAAAATGAAATGTATCTTTTATTCGAAATTGTATTCGAAGTTCGGATGGCCGACTTTTTTATCCGACGTTGCCAAGCCATAATACGTAAATACGTACCACGGTACAGTGACTACCGTTAATAATCGAACACTTTTTATCGTTTAAACTTTAAACGCTTGTTTACATAAATAAATTTTTATTATTTAAACAATTGTTTAAACAAATAAATTTTTATGTTATGTTGGCAACAGTACATTTTTACTAGTTAAACGCTAGTTTACACTGTTGGTTTTAGGAAGCAGGTATACTCGTGAATAAAATGCAAATACTTTATTTTATCCGTGTTCTCCCGTGTGCTGCCGGATTCGAACTGAGAGTGAATCGTTATAAAAAAACACAAACGCGTTGCGCCGAGATGCTTCTGTTAAAAAACGCCTAGGACATCTCTATAGGCATCTGACGCAGAAACAAATGAACGACGTGCCTCGTGTCACGGTGCGCGGTGGTAACGCGAACACTACTGAGACTTCGGAGTTTGTTAGAATAGGACGTATCTTATTCTAGGAGGACTCAGGACAGACTTAATGCGTTCTGAGAGGTTTTTAGTACGACAACTAGTTTTGGCTTTATTTGAGGGTGCTTATATATGTGGATTTTGGGCGAGAGTGGGGGTTCTTTCCCATGTCTTGACGAATGGGGAAGAACCGGGTGTTCGTATCTTATCGCGTCGGAGAAAGCGGGGTGTTCTAATCTTATTATGTCTAAAAGATAGTTATAAGATAGAACCGGGTGTTCTTATCTTGTCGCGTCGGAGAAAGTGGAGTGTTCTTTATCTAAGAAATAGTTTTTTAGATAGAACCGAGTGTTCTTATCTTATCGGAGGAAAAAAGGGGCGCTTTTCCTTATCTCATATAGAAATAGTTTCAGAGGAAAAGCGGGTGGTCTTCCTAATCTTACGACCAAGTGTTCCTATATAAAATATAGGTTCTGGTTGAGATTAGGGTGTCACACCCGTCACGTCGGCTAACATTCATTATTGATTTTTGTATATGGATATACAGGGTGGCCTACATAACTCTGAACAGCTCAATATCTCGAAAACTATGCCATCGATTTTAAAGTTGTTAGTCTTAAATTGCATGGGACTGAAGGGCCTTTCTGACTACATAAACGTGAAGTGGCCTCCCTTCCCCTTTAACGGGGGAGGGGAGGTACCTTTGTAATTTTAAATGGAACCCCCTATAAAATGTTACATATTTAGATTCTACCGGAAAAACAAGTCAATTTTGTCTGAAACATTTTTTTGTCAGATACTTCCATGATGAGATATAACAGTTTGAAGTTTCGAGTTGTAGGTACTTGAAGCGCTCGGAAATCCCTTGGAATTATACGCGCTTGAGTCCTTTGCTTATTCATGAAGAAACACAAACAATAATATTTACAATTCTTGAGTTTGACTCACTTATCTATGAAAACGTTTTCAGTTTAGTGCTGTTATTCAAGCAGTAACATTGTGATTATGGCTACTTTTGACACAGAAGTGAATATGTTATTAACGTTAGGTGATTTTTGAACGTTATGGGATCAAAAAATGTCATGCAACATTTCATAATTTAGAAAAGCGGCTTCGCGAGCACGATGAATTGTGTAAAAAAACTCGCAATAAACCTAAAGCTGTCACTAATGAAAATAATTGTGCCTGTATTCTTGCTGCAATTACATTAAATCCTCATATTAGTCAACGTACACTTGCACAAACATCACATATTAGTCGTTCATCAATTCAACGAATTTTGAAACGGCAAAAGTATCATCCATATCACATGGCTTTATCACAAGAGCTTTCGATAGCAGATTACGATCACCGCGTAAGATTTTGTGAGCGGCTGCAGGGTGTTGTGGAAAACGACTTTTTGTGCAAAATACTTTTTTCCGATGAGGCCACTTTTATGAATTCAGGGCATGTAAATAGACATAATCTGCATTATTGGGCCGTGGAAAACCCAAATTGGATTTGATGTGTTCCCTTTCAACATCGATGGTCTTTAAATGTTTGGTGTGGCCTAATAGGAGATTTTGTGATTGGACCTTATTTTTTTCAAGAAACTGTAACATCTGCAAGTTATTGTGATTTCTTAAAAAATCATTTGCCTGCGCTTTTGGAAAATGTGCCACTGCACGTTAGAAGAGAAATGTGGTTCCAACAAGACGGCGCTCCTCCACATTTTGCAATCATCACCAGGCAATTTTTGAACGAAAAATTTGGGAACAAATGGATAGGTCGTGGGGGACCTCGTCAATGGCCTCCTCGATCCCCCGATCTAACACCATTAGATTTTTTCTTATGGGGATATGTAAAGGACAAAGTTATGTTTGAACCACCGACGACAAAAGAGGATATGAAACAAAGAATACGTGACTCTTACGCTTCAGTGACTCCCGAAATGTTAAAAAATGTTAGAACAACTTTGATGTTTCGAGTAAATAAATGTTTACGAGCCCGTGGTGGACATTTTGAACATTTAATTTAAAGTACATTTTATTTCTTCACGAATAAGCAAAGGACTCAAGCGCGTATAATTCCAGAACGCTATTTCCGAGCGCTTCAAGTACCCACAACTCGAAACTTCAAACTGTTATATCTCATCATGGAAGTATCTGACAAAAAAATGTTTCAGACAAAATTGACTTGTTTTTTCCGGTAGAATCCAAATATGTAACATTTTATAAGGGGTTCCATTTAAAATTACAAAGGTACCACCCCTCCCCCGTTAAAGGGGAAGGGAGGCCACTTCACGTTTATGTAGTCAGAAAGGCCCTTCAGTTCCATGCAATTTAAGGCTAAGAACTTTAAAATCGATGGCATAGTTTTCGAGATATTGAGCTGTTCAGAGATATGTGGGCCACCCTGTATATCTATATATCTATACTCCCACTCAAAAATTAATTCGTTAACAATTAGCGCAAGAGAGAACACTTCATTTATTTAATATTGCTTTAATACTGGGTGATACATAAATGGTCCACCATTTGTTGCACTGGATTGGGGAAAACCCAGAAAACCCAATCAGACCACTATACTGACGATTACAGATGAAAATTTAAAAAAATTTTAAACATATTTGGAAATTGTAGTTTTACTTGAATTTAATTTTAATAGTTTTGTTTCCCCCTTTTTTTTTTATTCATGTTCCAGTAGTTCCATCTGCTTGCGGATGTACAAAAACCGAACTTTCGGTGATGGTTTTGTGAATGAGTCAGCTAACTGTTTATCTGTGGGAATATATTTAAGTGTTATTACCTTTTGTTCCACTTTTTCACGTGTAAAATGATATTTTACATCTATATGTTTTGTTCGTTTATGATCTGTTGGATTACTTGCGATAGCAATGCAACCATTATTATCTTCGAAGATAATTATCGGCTCTTTAATATTTATCTCTATGCTCTTCAAAAGAGATCTAAGCCAACAAGCTTCTTTAGTTGCTTCATATACTGCCATGTATTCGGCTTCTGTCGAGGAAGTTGCAACTGAATTTTGCCTTTTCGTATTCCAACAGATTGTATTACAGTCAAACATTTTAAAGATATAGCCAGTTGTACTTTTCCGGTCTATTTCGTTACCTGCCCAATCAGAATCTACATAACCATTTAATAAACATTCATAATTATCATTTCGTTTGTAAACTAAACGAAGTTTTAACGATCCTTTTATATATTTTAAAATTTTCTTTAAGTTTTGCCATAGCTCTCTGTTATTTTTATTTTGATATCTGCTGAGCAGATTTACTGCAAAGCATTGTAAAAGACCTGGCCGCGCCAGGCCTGTTCCTAGCCGTGCTCACCCCGAACGTGAACCGCCCCGAACACGACCGACGGATGCCGAGATCCGCCGGTACCCGCGAACGCCCCCCGCGGTCCCCGCGCCCACGAACCGATCTTGGCGGGAACCGGAACCCGCCATGACGCGATACTGTCCCGCCGGATGCGTGACGCCACCGGAAAAACCGCCCGCGAACCGCACCGCACCGGACCCCTCGCCTAGCAAGACGAGAGAGACGAGCCGGAAAACGGCCTCTTTGGATTTCCGCCGTCATCGCGAGTAGACCGTCCGAAAAGATCTCTAGCCGCCGATACCGACCGCCCTATCAAACCACGGAACCGCTCTACGCGAAGTCCGGAGAGACTGTAAACCTATACGAGCCTCGCGAGCCCTCGTGATATATGTTTATCTCACGAATGATTTATTCCAAAAGACGACGAGCTGACCCCCCCCCCCCCCCCCAAGAGGTGAGAAGGAGCTGGCCCTCCTTTTGTAGGCTGGTCAGTCCATTGTTTTCTGAAGATGCTGGCTCAGGAGTGTTACCTTGTACTCTTTTATTTGCTTGCTTTCTCCTGATTAGTTAACTCTATGTTGATAGGATCCTTTTAACATAGAATCGGCTGTTTTTATGACTTCGACGCCTCTCTTGTTGGTTCACCGGATGTAAACCAAACTTCATCTGCGTGTCTTCGCAGGAAGGCAAATCAAAGTATCTTTATCTGTCCATCGTTGTTCGTTCTGATTTGCTGCGTAATCGAAGTCTTCAATTTCAATAGCATCGGACGGGTGGTCCAAAGCGAGATTTAGTTGCACCTAACGGGTGGTCCGTAGTGGTGGTCTCTTATAATGTTATTGGAAACGTGTTTTGCCACAGACGAGGTATAGGAGTAGACCAATCACCATATGTGATTTCGTGTCTCACATGTAAACAACTGGTTTTCTGATTCAGTAGTATAGGTCAGCCGCTGGTCAGACATAAAACCAGTAGTATAGGTCAGCCATTGGCCAGACATAAGATCAGTACAATTTAAGTTTAAATATCAACTTTCGGAATTTCCAAGAATGAATCGCGCGGATGTCACGATTATTTGATGTTTCAGGTAAAATTTTTAAGGGATAAATATCAGATTTAAAAAATGTGATATTCATACATATAAAAAAGTATTTAATAACAATTTTTTATTTTAAATAAACAAAAAATGCAACAGGTATTTTTTGATAGTGCTCCAATGAACGCTATAAAAATAATTTATGTAAGATAAAAAAAATTGTTATCAAATATTGTTCTATACATAAAAAATGAATAAATCATATGCACTTCATATTTTTCTTTATTATTTAGAAATATTCCTAAAAAATTTCACCTGGAACATCAAATAATCGTAACTTCCGCACGATTCATTATTGGAAATTCTGAAAGTTGATATTTAAACTTAAATTGCGGCGAAGGGGTCTCGAAGGGTCTCATGATTTTTTGCACAAGGTTAGATCAATATTACACCTTGCCAAAACGATTAGTTCCAGACCAAAATCTATTAAAGTATTTGTTGTATGCTTCCATAAATAAAAAATGGGCAAAAACCGGGATTTTCGATTAACCCATATCACTTAATGTTAACAAGTTTTTACACAAATTTTTATTGCCAAATAAGCTTTGTACCTGTAGCAATCTGTCCACAAAGGGCCTAGCAGGATACGACTGGTCCAGCGGCCCCAGTACAATTTTTATCGGTATTGTAAACAATGGTATTGGAAAACAATGGTTTTAGGTTGAAAGATAATCCCTCAAAATTTTAAGTCGCTAACCCTTCATTTAAGGATAATATGAGGGTAAACACCCTTAACTGTATCATTTTTTTTTCTCGGTTGTTAATTAAGATATTCAGATGGAACAAAAACGAAAATATTCGAGCTTACCTCCTTCATATCATATATTTTTTTCACAATTGTGATCAAATTATCGAGGGTAGAAAAAAATTATTTAATTTTTTAGGGGTGGGGTTTGCAAGCAACCCTTCGAGTGACCACTTCCAAAAAATTCAAGAACAATCTTCTGTTACCTATTTAATATATACAAAAGTTTCAAGATCCTTAGATTGGTGGAACATAGTTAAATATTGAAAAACAAATGAAATTACGGCATTATAATAGTATAATGTATAGTGCAGTGTTTCTTACGACTCTAATTCCTAACTCCTTGATCAATTATTACTTTTTAAACGCGACGCATCGTATTATATTCTATTTTTATCTTCCTGAATTTATAAATAGACATTATGTAGGTGTAAAAGAGAATTTTAGGAATCAAAATATAGATTTATTCAATCTTCGTCACTATTTTCCTCAATTACTGGTACAGTATGTGTTACATCAAATATTTTGGTTAATATCTCCGCTGGTTTTACAATTTTTGATTTAAATCGCCCATCAGATAAATAGTAAATAATTGTAGCGACATGAGAACAGCAACCTACTATAGAACAGCAACTATAACTAATCGAATGTGGTACATATTCAATGTAGCATTGATAACTTTTGCGATTAATATGCCTCGAATGAACTTTCACCCTTATAATATTATTAGTTTCCTTTAAATATTCAATATTTAAAATATTGTCATCCCTCATTAATTCCGCTAGATAGCATACTGCCTGGCTTAATTGATAGGAACTGTTGAAAATATAGGCAGGAGACTGAGGCACGGAGTGGCTCAGGATCGATAGGAAAGTGATATAGGCAGGTGACTGGAGAATGGATGTAAGAAAGATGCGGGTAGAGTAAATTCTGAGTATAATGGAAACTTAAATATATTAAAACAATAGGTGGATACAAAGGCACGTACAATGAGTTGAGACGTCGTCACGAAAATACGTACTAAATGCGAAGCCCGCGTGTACAGAATTGTACAATACAGCGATCAGTCGATCGTATGATAAGACGCGTGAACTATAGTGATCAGTCGATCAGAAAGTTGCCAAAGGACCCAGCGCTGGGGTTGTCGCGGGTTATTTATACTGTGCGGGGCCACCGACAGCGGAAGGAATAAGGAGTGGGGTTTTTGAACATGACAAAGGATTTGGCAGTGTCGAGCGTTAGTTAGCGTACGAGGGCAATGCCCTAACGTCCGCTGCTGCACAGGAAACAAGGACGATGGGTAACGGATTCGATATTTTGGAGTATGGGAATCGGTGGCCCACGCGACAAGTAATCCGTCAGACGTAAACATAAAGTTTATACAATCCGAGCGGTAAGATTGTATCGTGTGGGAACGTTCCATTATTAGATTAGGATATTAGGCAATAATTAAGGGTTGTAGATTACGCGAGATAACAAACAAGACAAATATATTCTGAATTGAAATAATTACAAGTGTTGTTGTTTGTGTCGCGAATGAATGTAGTAAGTGTACAATTGGAGAAATTGTTACCTACGACGCACGGTTTTGACGCACTGGCAATGCGGGGTCAGAGAGCGATTGTTGAATGCCAAATAGAATATATACCGAACTAACGCAATCTATAAGGTTACGTTTTGATTCGAAAGGGACTTTAACCCGATCTCACTAGAATTGACTCTTATGCGTGTAACGCGACGTGACTGCACGATTACTGAACCGCTACTGAACCAAAGAGGATGAAAATGAACGGGTTTATATACCTTGAAAATGAAAGTGTACCCTGTTTAAGATTTAATGTCACGTAGGGTCACGGTCACATTTTGTTGTCACTTCTAATGAAAAGCAATATTGCGCGTAGAAACCGACAGCGAAGCTCGAGAGCGAGTTATCCCCACGATGGAATTTTATCTTCGTCTCTTCCTCATACCCCCGGTTTTGCTGGTAGCTTTCACGTTCGTGTCGTCACCACCCTCGCTTCTCTTCGCTATTGCGTCAGAGCAATAAGTTTCAGCCGCGAATTATTTAATTTAATTTAATCGACCGCGAAATATCAAAAATCGTTATATCCATCCCGTATGCTGATTTATTATAATTCTGCCCGCTGTGATTTCTCCCCCCCCCCCCATCGCTTGGCTGCTTCGATTATGCAATTAATAAATAATATAAATCTGTTTGTACGTAGAAACGTTAAACAACAGTATCTGCTTTGTATTTTCCACATTTTGTCACAGGCGAGGAGAAGTATTCTCACTTTTGATAGTACACATAACACAATTTTGTCCATCCACAAGGATCAAGGGAAACAGTTTCTCGGAAAATAAAACACCGCCCACGGAAAGAGCAAATTCTTTCGCGCGACACAGGTACGCTCGGTTTTTTAGAGTCTTTTACATAAATCTCTGTCGCGGTGTGCACCAGCCACATGCTCTCAGAAAATACGACTCTTTTCGTCAGTCGTCAGTAACACTATGTCCACCCTCCTTTTTTATGTATTAACTCGAAAACATGATTGTTCATACTGTTAACTAGTTTTTTCAAAGTTTCTTCAGTAATATCATTCCACGCTTCAATAACAGCCGTTTTTAGCTCCAAAATGTTTGAAAATTGTTGATTATTTTTATAAACATGCCGTACCATGATACCCCACAGATTTTGGATTGGATTTTGATTTGGGAAGTATGCAGGCCATTTCAATACATTGATATCAAACGTTTCAAACCATGCTGTAGTTTGTCGACTTTTGTGAATTGGAGCATTGTCTTATCGATAAGTCCATGAATCATGACCGTTTGCACGAATAAACGGCATTAAATGATTTTAAAGTATTCCAGTATACTCCGCAATATTCATTCGTGCAGTTGAAAAAGCGAAACTGAACTTGCCACTGCTGGAGAATGCACCCCACACCATAAGTGTGCCTCCACCAAAATGGCACATCTATATGTATACAACTTCAATCAATATCAACTAGAATCCATTATTTATACTCCTCTGTCATACCATATTATTGGCTTTTCCGAATTATTTTCTTACAGGTCGAAAATATTAAAAATGTTAGTGGTGCTATAGTTATGCGCCGCAATCTATATAGAAAAAGTTATTTATTAAACGATCTTCCGTGCATGCGTTTTCACAGTCTCGTCAGCGCTCGTAGATTAAAAAACTTTAAATCCGTCATTTTGACACGGCATCTAGTTCTAGTGTTAATGCACGCACTTTTTAAACAAATATTATATATTAATATTTGGGAACACTCAAAGGGTTAAACTTGAAGGGACTTGTGGTTCGCGTGTTCTTTAGATGATTCGAGACAAGTTATCGGATTCGAGGTACTTTATTTTACCAATGAAGACCTGTATCTCGGTGCGTCTCAGGAGTTTCTGACCCTGCGTTTTCCGCAATCGTTCTGGGGAAAACTCTGCAGGGCGTGTCCTGTGTGGAAAGATTTGCTGTCCAAAAAGGACATCCAAAAAAATCGCTGTCCAATCAGGTATCTTCCTTGGGCCTGATTACCCCTATTGTTCCTTGCGCTCGAGGCGCACTTTTTCGGGAATGCTAAGCGTGACCGTGGAGGTTTTGTGATAATAGCGGTTTTTTCTTCGGGCCCGTGAGGCACATACCGCGGCCAGCTGTGGGCCCTCGGACCTCGGTCGGAGCGACCCTTCAGAAACTCGGGTGTTTATGATACCCACATTTGCTATTGAGGCCGGAAACGAAAGATTCCGAAGGACGAGACGCGCATTGTCTAAAACATTGTAATTGCACGCGTTGGAAACTGCTTTATCAAAAATAGCTTCGCTGTCGCTCGCCTCATAAACCGACCCGACTATTTGCACGTCAACTGTTTTATTGTACGTGCCGATGACCGCTACAAAGTTAACGCTGCGCGATCAACAGGCGGCCAGAGACGGCCAGGATTTCCCGACCCAAATTGCAGGATCTCGGCTTTAGTCGCTGCACAAACGAATCAAAATTTCGGGACAGAAATGCCGTGATCTCTCGTGAACTGACACTGATTTTGGAACTCTGTTCTGTTCTCAATTATTTTTTATACATTGCATAACTCTGTACATATATGAATATTGTAATATGTGCGCCCAGAGTGGCAGCTCAGGGTTATTTAAACGACGACTAATACAGTAATGGACAACATCAGGAGATGAACTGCGCGACTGCGTGACAAATTCAATGTACCGTGTCTTGCGATTACAAACATTGCAGTTCTGCCAGCAAAAAGTTGTAACGAGTCCGTTTCCCTGCGGAGCTCGTACAACGGTTCCTCGGGGCCGGATTTGGCTCGCCGTGCCAAGGTTCGCGGCGGGATAACGCGAGGGTTACGGCGGGATACGGGCGGTCGGGAACGGGAGAATAACGGCACGTGTTTTGCGAGTATCGCTCACTGTCCCGACGTTCACGTCTCGGTTTACGGCGGTCGCGACTCGGGTTCTGGCCCTCGATCGCTCAGCGTTCGGGTCGGCACCTCCAGGCGGTCTTGCACGCGGCGGCGTGTACGGGTTTTCGCGTATCGCGAAGACACGGCGAAACTGCTCGACAATTCCTCGCAAAATACGCGCGCGGCTCGTATCGGTTTTCTCGGTCTCCGGTGTTCGCGTCGAACGGTTCGGTTGTCGGATCGGTGCGGTCGGTATCGGCGGCTAGCTATCCACAAGAACGGTCTAATCGCGGCGGAGTCGGGAATCCAAAGAGACCGTTCTCCGGCTCGTCTCTCTCGTCTTGCTAGGCGAGGGGTCCGGTGCGGTGCGGTTCGCGGGCGGTTTTTCCGGTGGCGTCACGCATCCGGCGGCACGGTATCGCATCATGGCGGGTTCCGGTTCCCGCCAAGATCGGTTCGGCGGTGCGGGGATCGCGGGGGCGCTCGCGGGTACCGACGGATCTCGGTATCCGTCGGTCGTGTTCGGGGCGGTTCGAGTTCGGGGCGCGTACGGCTAGGAACAGGCCTGGTGCGGCCAGGTCTGTTACAAAGTATTAGCCGTGTTGGCGTTTATTAAAAACAGTGGAATGTTCCTATATCGCGTGAACAGTGTCTAAGATGTTAACGGTTGTGTGCGTACAACTGTATGACTAAAACTCGGTGTTACAAAAATGTGGCTTGACGACGCGCTGGCTTGGCTTACTGTTAGCGACTGACTGTTAGCCTCGCTTTTCCTTTACTTCAAGGGTCGCTTATACCTAAGGGCTGTAAACCGCCCCTTAAACCTAAGGTCACCGAAGTGGCAATCGTTGCACACCAACAAGCCGCATATTCTGGACTACTTAGTTCGCGGTCATATGAACTAAATGCTTCATTGAATTTTATATTTAACCGGGATTACATGCCTCCGACAAGCAGAGCTTATCACGGTCGAAGATTAAAGTTAATGGAAGAAAAATCTTCTTTTCTCCGAAAAAGATGAATTGAATATAGCAAAAGCTAGCAAAAAGGTGTACTTTTGAGGTCAATTTGCTGATTGCAAGGTGGATCTGAATTTTTAAGAAACTCGATTTAAGAAATAAAAATCTAGATAGGATAACGTGCACCGTCCCGTTCCACCGCTTCGATTAATCTCCAAATGAAGTTCTCGATTGTCCGTCGAAGAGGAATCACATCGCAAATGATCAATTAACCGCTTCACTCCCGATGGCCGCTACAAATTGATCATTAAAAAATGTTCTTCTCGACAATTTTCGTATAGAATGAATTATTTCCACTATTTACTTAGAGCAATGTTCTTTACGCGACCACAGATCATAATTTCAGAAGTTTAAGAAATGGTGGTCAGTTTATTTTGGAAAACTTTTTTTGGTAGCTAAATTGTTCATTGAAAAAACAGGACGTATATTTTGACAATATTTCTGAGGGACGACCCGTCTCCACTATTTACTTGAAATGAAGTCGCACATATGTAGGAGCGCAGATTCCAATTTCGGGGGGCAAAAGTATTTGTAGGGGGTTCAAATTGCGTATCGATCCGTCTGGATCACGATTTCGAGGTCACAGGCGACGCATTCCCAATTTCACATTTGTCGTGACCTGTTTGCTGCAGGCTGATTGAAATTATTCGCCGTGTCCTTTCCCGTTTCTTCGAAATTCTCGGGATTTCTTATACGAATGCACTATTTCTTGACACCGTATCGGTAGCCCATTAGCCTTTCAATTTGATCCAAGGGCATTCTTGACCATCTTATCCGGCTATATCCTTTAAATACTTATGGACCCGACTTCACTGTTAGAATGCAGATTATTATCTCCATAACTGTCGCAAAGGTCAGTACCATAACTGTCAACATTTTTTTCCCCACTACTGGGGTATCCCCCTTGGAACCGGTCAAGTGGTAAACACGCTCGAAGACCGATCCAGCGAAATGACAACAAACGCGATATACAGTGAATTCTCGTTGTATGTCAGTCCCGCCGTTCTTTTTATTGACACGAATACGAAATGGGAGGTTCTCGCCGAGCGTCACATTTGAACTACACAGGGCACGCTGGAAGCCTAAGAGTCATATCCGTCTACAAGTCATAAGAAACCTATGCACACTAAGCGGTAGTGATAAGAAAACTGAGAAAATATCCTTCTCCGATACAATGTTGCACGGAGAAACGGACAGCGAAGCTTGAGAGCCTTCGCTGTCGAGGAGTGTGTCACAACGTTGTAGGCTATATCGGTGCGAGACCAGAAAACCACTACTAATCCAATTACAAAACTTCTTTATTTTTCGTTATTTTTTTATGAAACTTTTACTAACATATTCGTTGCATATTTCTGATTAAAATTAAAAAAAAATATGATATAATTCCGATGATATTTGCTTGTGTAACGAACGATAAAAGTTTCGAACGCAGAGAAGGACAGCCAATGGGAAAGAAAGTGCCGCGGGGAGTTGCGGTCGCCGGCACAGATCAAAGCCCGCGTGAGCGCAGGCCTTTAAATGAAAACTTCTTTATTATTAATTATTTTTTTATGAGACTTTCACCAATATATTTGTGGCATTATTCTGATTAAATTGATACTAAACGCGATATAATTCAGATCACATTTACACTAATTTGCCGTTAATGTAATTGTAATGGTAAGACTTCCATCGTTCATTACACACGTAAATATCATCGGAATTATATCATACTTGGTTCCATTTTAAAAATGCCACGAATATGTTGGTAAAAGTTTCATAAAAAAAGTAACGAAAAATAAAGAAGTTTTGTAACTGTTCGGCACAACAAGTACTTAACGATACATGACACGCGACTGAGATTTCACGTATTCTAACAAGCTCCGGTGTCGTCTCCGATATCTCGTTCAACGTTTCCCCCTTCTACTGACAAAGTAGAGGACATTCATTCGATTTCAGCCAACCATTCGTCTGTCTTCTTGTTTCATGCTCAAACCGGAAGCCGCTTTGAAGAATCTGTTGGCCCACGGGATCTCGCTTTGAGCATGATCCGAATGGCCTCGAAATCCAGTTTGATTGATATTAATCCACCCGTATCACTGTATTACTCTATATTTGTGCAAGATCGTGCTAGGAAACACGTTTGGCTGCCTTTCAGATTGCTCGCGAACGATATCGGCCATGTCCATTTAGAAAAGGAAGGTATCGATTCTGTTAGATCAGGTTCTTATTAGGTCAATCTATGGCAATATGTTCCATGGAGCAACAGTACTTTATGTGAAGTAATTAACAAGAGAAACGTTCTAGATTCAAGATAAAGAATTAGTAGACGGTGGACTTTATAAATTTATAATAAACATCAATAGGTGAAATTGGAAATAAGATTGTGGGATAAAATATGACTGACTACGTGCGGGAAAAAGAATAAAACAGTATATATATTGTTACGTCCCAGGTAGGACGGATTACGATTTTTATGAGATAGGACGCAGTTTTGAACCTACCTGCATTCACCGGCTACGGTTCGGGAAATTGAGGATTGTTTAAATAACTTGTATTCTTATTTTCCAAAACAAACAAAATTATTGATTTATTCAAAATTAGGTGCTGAATCAGATGTTTTAAACATGATTTGACAAATAGAGATTATGTGTAGTTAACGCATAAACTAGATAGCTTACAAATATTTCGTATAATAATAATGTTAATTTTTACCGAGTCGCTGGGTTAGTATCGCTTCGCAAATGTAGTTGTCGCAGATCGCAAGTCCAATAATCGCAGCCGCGGGTCGCCAATTCCAATAATCGCAGCCGCAGGTCGTCAATTCCAATTCACCACTTACACTGAACTTTTGTTAAACCTTAAACCTTTACTGAAGTTTGAACTTCACTTCAATGACGGACTGGTCTGGTCCAAACTTTATGACAGAATGATTGATCTTTGAAGTATTGGTTCCCTTTTATAGGATGGACAGTCCATTGTTTCAATAGGATATTGATTTGATCTTTTATCTAATGCGCGTCATTCTTACCATGGGAGTAGTGTGCCTTCTTGGAACTTGGCGCAACTGGACACACTTTCTGTTTATTTTTCGGGGTGACATCGATCTTTGCTGCGTCTCTCGCAGGAGGATAATTGGAATTGTTTTGTTCGCTATCTAATTTTCTAGAAATTTTAACGCCTATCCTAATCCTATTTATTTCCTTCTCCTTGCGTGACATTATAGGGTTTCAACAATAGTTCATAATAATTCTTTGTCTGAAGTTTTATTCGTTTGATTCTTAAGCGGTCGAATCACCGGACGTGTGACACCGTCTTACTTCCTAGAATCTTAAGGCTTATCTTAATCTTATTTATTCTTCTCTCTTCGCGTGGAATAATTTTTATTTGAAGTTTTATTTGTCTTATTCATGAGCGATCGAACCACCGGACGTGACAGTGTCATCGAGAATTGACAGCGGAATCTCTGTCGTGTCGAAGAAGTTGTCAGCAATCATTTGCTTTGCGAGCCACTTTTTCTTCCCGCATTCCTCCGCTCTCGGCGCAGAAGGAAATAATCGAGCAACTCGACGGTGAAACGCGAAACTTTTGTCGGCTCATTCAGCTTCTCAGAGCTCGTGGAATATTAGTTCGAAGTTTGGTCTACGCGAGCGGAAAATATGCGACCGTGGACGGTGTTTCCCCGATGCAATTCAAATTTCCCGCCGCTCGCGGGGACGTTCCTGCGATCGTTATGATGCAACATGAACAGCATCCTCTGGTTACTGTTTACTGTCAGTGTAATTTCCAAGATGGAGGAGTAGGCGACTAGTTGGCCAGCAAATGAAGCATGAGAGTTCTAACATTTCAAGGAATTCCTCTGTTACACCGTTCTTTATTGTTATAAATCAAATTTTAAATAAATCACAACAATATACAGAAAATTTTTACTTGTGATTATTACAGTCAATTTTTACAGCATATTTTTATTCTATTATATTTTTAAGATTTTTAGGAACTTTTATTATTTTTTCTCCTTTGTACTGTAACTGTAGGGCTTTCCAGTAGTACGAGTCAATCATTAAAGACAGTACAATTTATCCGTGTATGTATATTAGCTTGTTAGAAAATTCTTATGAACTGCCCTTTTCCGAGGTTCTGGGGTAAGTGCTGAGCGGTCTAACACAGTCCTCTTACCAGAAGGCACCCTTGCCTTCCCTCACTCCGTGGCCAGATCCTTTATAAGGACTATCTTTGTTCTTTAAGATAGCAGTACGACGTCGGGTCGTCTGCCATACTTAAAGATTCCTAACTTTCCAAACATATGTCAACAAATGCGCCCCATCGAGTACCTGAACAACTTCGAGTTGCCAGACATCATCTGGGGTTTGTCCGTCGACAGGAACTACGGCTTCGAGAGGTTACGCGAACGATCGACCCCACCATAAATTAAGCGAAAGCGGACTAGCGTCGGGCTATCTGCCTTCGATTTCTTTCAAAAACAAACTGTCGCTAACAAGCTTTATTATAAGTAATACATTTTTTAACTCAAACTAATTGAAAATATGTCAATTACATATTGTACTGGAAAGCGAGCGTAAAATCAGTGTAGATTACAGTAGCACGAGTTAGTGATTGGCGCAAGTGAAATCGATCAATATTGGATCAGCCATGGACCAGAATATTATTTCAATCATTTATTTGAGATAAAATAAAATACTTCCAGACGGTATATCATATTCTAGACGAGAAGTAAAAGTTCGAACCATTACAGTTTTATTATAAATAATTGTTACAAATATTATTATATAATATAAGGCAATGACATTGATCATTTTCTTTCTTATCGAAATTAATACAATTTTGAAGATCTATTTAAACATTGTAAAAAGGGAAGGATTGCCCAAGGTATTCTAAAAAATTAACCTTGTTTAGAATTGATCTAGTCCAATTTTCTTGTTTTATTTTGACATTCATAAGTCTCGATTGACAAGAAAACTAATACAAACAACTATTAAGACACCGAATTCGACTAACAACCTATTCAAACAGCTCGCAGGTATGCAAACACGAGATTCTCCGGGCAATTTAATGTGTTTGACTACCGTACCGTGCGAAATCCTTAAATCAGACTTAGGTGATAGAACAGGTTGTTATCCTGGGCTAGAAATACCACACTGTATTTATTTATTAGTACTGTGTGTGAAACGTCACCATCAATTTATGGTACAATCAATAGTCTTTTATTTTTATCTTTATATGTTTTATAAATTAATTTTTTATAATTTATATATTTATTTTTCTTTTATTTATTTTTATCACAAGACATCGATTTACAAAATGTTATATTATTACCAACCTTAAGTTGAATATTAGAGATTGTTTCGTATTTATTATTTTCGTGTATATAAAATTAAGAAACAAAATTGTTGTCAGAATTTTTGCAAGAAAAATTAACGAACCAAAGCACATTATTAGATCCCAACAGTGGATCATTCTAGACTGCGAAATGAATTTTAGAATATCAATAAAGAAGAAAAAAATTGTCTATTTAGCTCCGGTTTCTTGAAAATGATGCAAAAAATTTTTATTCTGTATGAAGATTTCATTACAGTCTTCTTTCTAAAATAACACATACGTTTCGTAATAAAATTGACATTTACTTACAATAATTACGATAATAAATTTCAACAAAAATTATTTTTTTACAATTACAAATTTCCTACAATTTTGTACATCAGCAAAATCATAAAAACTCAATTGTATCCCGCAAGAATGCTAAAACACAACACTACGAGCAACGGTAAGCAACGTGCTGAATACTCGTTGATGTCAGCGATCTACGAAGCGCCATTCTAATTACTTCCCAGATAGCACACAGACGTCTTAAAGACGTCTTAGAGACGTCTGTCGATGGACATTCAGACGCCTTAAAGACGTCTTGAATGTCCTACGAACGTCTTCCGAACGTCTGTGGAACGTCTTTGTTACAAAACTGTACGTCTTAAAGACGTCTCGAAACAGACGTCTTTAAGCCGCCCATAAATGTTAATTAAAATGCAAACAAATATAGATATGACATAAGTCATGCGAAAAGGGAATGGGAGGGAAAAAAACAAATTTCGAGAAGAACGAGTTCAAAATATTGATTTTATTCATTATAATGAATAGTTTTATACATAAAACTTGAAATTAAAATTAAAATTAAAATTAAAATTATAATTATAATTATAATTATAATTATAATTAGAATTAGAATTAGAATTAGAATTAGTGTAGGAGGCAGACGCGGAAAGGAGAGTTCGCGACCACGGAAGACACATAAACAGGCATAAAAACGCCCAAACGAGGCCGCCGAACTCTCCTGCGAGCATGTGTGCGCGCGTCTGCGTGAGCGGCGACGGTGTTGTGACCGCCCGGACAACAAACGGTAGCGACCGCGAGAACGGGCGGCGGACGTTAGGCCATTTACCCTAACGTCCAAATCGCGTAGGAAAAGATCGAGAACGTTCGACGAAGGCGCGAATAAAAGGACGCGTCCGCGCGGCAACGGGGATTCGCGAAAGAACGATCATACGGCGAAGACGAACGTTGCGATACGATACGATCCGATACGATATAATTACGATTACGATAAACGGCTTACGAACACGGACTACGGACTAGGTTTTCTTGTATATTATTTCGGCGCGCGAACTATTTGGTGTAATTGTCTCGGTGTATTGTATTGATCGACCTACTATTCTGTCAATAAAGTAGTTAACTAAAAATACTGCTCTTACATTAGAATTAGAATTAGAATTAGAATTAGAATTAGAATTAGAATTAGAATTAGAATTCAAATTCAAATTCAAATTCAAATTCTGTTGGATTATTAGCAATAATAATGCAACTGCCAAAAGAGCAAAAATAAATTACGTTGTCCATGAGAAACACTGTAGCTTTCTCTGCCTTAGAATAACAGACCAGATGTCATCGGGACCATAGGCCTGGTATATGTCGTACCCGAGGGCCAGGGCAATAAACGATGCAGGCCTGGGTTTTTCCCTTATTTCAAGTGGACGAAAGATTTCTCTTTCGCCCCTGCTTTTTCTTTTCTTCACTTCGAGTCCGTTAGCCGAACTTGTTACATCGTCCTTCCGCGCTGTTTAATAAAACAGCTATAGAAAGAATTCTCCAGTGAAGTCGATTATTTAAATACCCAATCCTAATAAATTCAAATTCAAATTCAAATTACAATTCAAATTACAATTACAATTAAAATTACAATTAAAATTACAATTAAAATTGCAATTAAAATTAAAATCAAAATCAGAATGAAAATTACAGTTACAACTAATATTAAAATTAAACTTAAAATAGCTTATTAGTAACGTTTATGCGGTCGGACGCCCTCTTCAACCATAATTGTATTGACGTTTCTGAATCTCTCTTACTGCCGTGGATATTGGCCCTTTCTGCAGCACCTTGAATAAGAATTTCTTTTTTTAGTGATTTGCATACGAATCATCGTTATTATGGTAACACCAAAGTAAGGGTAATAATTACACATTACGAGCTCCGCGATCTTGGAGCAGTGGAAGGGCTTCTTCCCTTTCCTCCCCATCCAACTGTACTGCAGAGCAACTTCATTGGTTAGGAGGGTCGTCAGTACTCTCTTCACGAAGGAATACAAATTGTCTCCTCCTATTTTAGACATTTCCGTAACCTAAAATAAAATTTTATTAATAGGACAGTCTGTTAACTAAATGAAAATGAAAGATCAATTACTTTTAGTTTATTTATTACATCTGTAAATTGTACTTACTCCATAATCAAATTCCTTCGGATTGCTTAGAACTTCTTGAAGCAACGTTACCTCTTCTAACGATTTTAGCGGGAATTTTAAATTCGGGAATTTGTTGAGAAACGACACGCTGCGTGATCCTCCTGCGTTATTGATGTGTGTTGTCTCCTTCAGTGCTCGCACCTCTGCTAATACTTCTGTGAGCAGAACTCTCGTTAAATGGTTCCCCTTGCAGCAGTTATTTTCCGTTTGCTCTCCTATTAATTGTTTGTTAGATATTATATTTTTTAAAGTGAACTTATTTATCTCTAAAATATTTTTCTTAACTTACCAATACTACACTGCTTATCGTAATGTATCTCATCCTCTTGCACCTCTCCCTGCGATTCCTCGCCAACAGAGTGCGAACAAGTGGCTGAAAAGAAAATATATTTTGATTAAAAAGATATACTAATTACAGAACCAGAATGATTTATAACTATGAATGTAATATATAATGTTTTATCGTGTGCTTCCTTTTGAATTTACATACCTATGTTCCTCTGTTTTTTCAAATCTGGAGCAGGGTAGAAAACTGCTGCCTCGTCAGAGGAGGTACTGTCTTCTAATGTAAACGCTGGCCTCTTTCTTCTCTCCAATGGTGACTCTGCCTCCGATTGCAGATCGCTCGTCTCCTCTGCGGCCTTTGCCTTGTTTCTGGCCTTCATGTAGTCATCTAGAAGCATTAAACGAGAACGTTACAAGCGTTATTATTTCAATTGTACATTTAGAGTGTATAATAATTGTAACTTACCGAAAGTGCTGTTTCTAAAAATCTTGACCTTGTACTTGGTCCATAAATTGTTACTGGCCTCCATTTTTTTATTGCGGTCATCAAACGACCCCGTTGCAGTGGTGGCCAGTAACAATTTTCGCCCTCTAACCACTTTGTTGGCACTGCCTCCACGCTGCCATCTTCGATGAACTGAACCACCGTCCATGTTGCAGTTTCCATTGTTTACTTGCCTAGAATTGAAAAATACAGTCAAAATTTCTGTGGCATGGTTTATAAGAAAACATACTAATTTAAACATGTCGTACTTGGAGGCTTGTTATTGTAAGCCGAGATCCTGTTTAAGCGTCCGGTGCGATACGGGACTGTGTCAGGGCACTTAGGACATAGGCCAGATGGCGGGCCATAAAAATGGGAAAATTCCCATCGCCGGCGAGAATTGTGCCTGCAGCAGAGAGGATAGGAGAGTGCTCACGCCCGGGGTTTCGGCGTTCCCACTTTCGTGACATCGCCGCTTTAGCATGGCACAGAACCGTGTCGTCTTTCCTGGAACAGAACCGTGTCGTCTTTTAGCATGACACAGAACCGTGTCGCCTTTCCTGGAACATAACCGTGTCGTCTTTTAGCATAAAACCGGACGCACATTATTTTTTTAACCAGGATTAGAACGTACAGCTTAATTGTTGTATATGAAATATGTAACTAACATGTAAATCTTGGGTACAAAATCTCTAATTAATATAAATTAAGAATAATATTAATTGTAATGATACGTATTTTATATTTCTTTCCAATTTTGTAGTTGCAAACTCTAGTTGTAAAAAATGGAAAACCCGGAAAAAATCGAACAAATACAGATTTCATATCGAAGTTTAAAAGCGACCACCCTGAAAATTAATTTAATAATGAGCTATTGTCATCAACACTATCTTAAATTTTTTCATATATTTAGCTACTGTTATTATTAATTAAAAAAAATTTTCTTTCATGAATAAATATTTTTTCCATCTCAGCACCATAAGATTTTTACTAGATTACTTTAAAAACATATTAGAACTATTTTTAAATAATTTTAGTCGAAAACATTCTAGTTTACTCTTTATTTCACCGTTCTACTAATTTTTTATGGGCTGCATTGCAGCTCTGTTTAACACTCATTTACAACTCGATACCATAGTACCATCCATATTCAAGGAAGAACAATTTTTTGCGACGATCATTGAAAAAACAAAATAGTTTCCACAATTGCAGTACTTTAGTGCGTTTGTGATTTAGCGCCCAGAACACCTACCTGTGTTCTGTGTCCCATCTGGAGTTTTATGGTACGCTAACAATCGCTATTGAGTCGCAAGCCAGACCGTACAAGCGAATGCATCCACAACTTCCAGAGACCTGCCTCCAAACCTAATTAAAGGAAGGCTAAACATGCAGTGTGCACGAAACTCCTCAAAAGAGGTGGATTCCAGTCGCTCGTGTCATAAACCGCATTCGATACTTCATCGACAGGGTGATCTTACATATTGCCGTAACAGTTCCTGAACACATTATCATTCATCTGAAACTGCTTTGTACGGTATTACACACGCCACATAATTTTTATTTTCTAATTTTGTCAAAGTAGTATATATAACAGAATCATACAAGTGTCTACAATTACTTGAATTCCAAAATACAGAGCGTTTCTTCCTCTGCGACTGTGAAAAATGACTTTAAAAGAATGTTTAGATAACAGGTGGGCTGTCCTTCCAAAAGGCACCTGTGGCCGATCGAGATGAAACTTGGTGAGTATGTAAAACTCAACATTCTGAATAACTTTTTCCTATACATGTAACCGCGGCTCAGCCATAGTTTCGGAGATATTCGCGGAAAACTGCAGCTACTACTACATTGAATTTTGCCTATACGTGTACGTCCGAGACGTGCGTATTGTGTTTCCCCGGTGCTTTTCGGAAGTACAGCCGGAGGTATAATTCAAGTTTGTTGGGGTTAGGCCGTTCAGGGGACGGAATCGACACAATGATCTGTTTATGTTTTTTCCGCTAGAAATGTGATACGCACGCCTCGGACGTGCACGTATAGGAATATCTCCGAAACTATGACCGAGCCGCGGTTACATGTATAGGAAAAAGTTGTTCAGAATGTTGAGTTTTACATACCCACCAAGTTTCATCTCGATCGGCCATCGGTGCCTTTCGGAATAATATCCAAAAATTGTTTAATACAAAGCGGGATATAATCCGGTGTAAGTTAAGAAGTAATATCATTGATCTTCTAATAAGTAATATTATCACTGAATAAGTTAAGAAATAATATCATTGATGGAAAAGCAAAAAATTATTTATTACATAGGAATGCAGATATCGATAGAAATTCAGATACAGTAAATCTGTTCCAGTGTTCAAATCCTGACGACTAACGCATTTTTTAAAAATTTTATTATGTTTTATCATTGTATATTTATGTAGGATCGATTTTATCGAGGGTGACGGAAATGAAGAGACGGTTAGGTTATGACAACTAACGATTTAATAAAAAAAAATACGAAATACAACAAACGACGTGACAACGTGCTGCATTCGACCGTTACAACGTATATCCTCAAAACAATCGCCACGCCACGCCGCGCCGCGCCTCCGCGATCGCTCATTCCCGCGTGAAACAAAACATCACGCCACCTTTCTCCCGCATTCGTTAAATTGCGAGCGGAACCACCGTGACGCCATCTTTCCCTTGATCTGGGAAATCACATTCGCGCCCGACCGTAGTCGCAGACTCCCGACTAACCTATCCCTCATTCGGCCATTCCTGCTTCATCCTCTTCGTTCCCCGAAGAGGTCCTTCCATACGGCTTCATGAAATCTGCTGACGTAGAAGTGAGACGAGGACCTTCTCCGTCTCCCATGCGAACAACTTCGTACCTGTCATTCCGCTTCGTTTTCGTTACTTTATAGGGCCCCAAGAATTTCGCCTTTATTTTAAGACCGGGCCCAAACTGTGTCCTTTTAATGGCAACCAAATCGCCCTCTCTGTACATTGTCGCTGCCTTGCTGTTTTTTCTGTGACTCCTTCGATTCTCCTCTTGTATTTTAGTTATATTTTCCTTCGCCATCTCCCGTAACTTGTCCCGCTCTTCATTGTATAGCTCTGTTGCTTCCTGTTGAATCAGCTCAAGAATTTTGAAGTCTTCCTGCTGTTTCATTTTTACTCCAAACATTACTTCGAACGGGGACATCCCTACGCTACGTTGGTAAGTGCTGTTAATACTGCGCTGCACCTTGTCTACATACCGATACCATCTGTCCGGATTATCCAATGACAATTTAGTCAATACCGGTATTATAATTCGGTTCATTCTCTCGACCTGTCCGTTTCCTCGCGGCACTCCTGCGGTGATGAGTATGTGCTCGATATTTTCCCCGGTGCAATACTCACGGAATTCATTCGATGTAAATGCAGTCCCTCTATCTGAAATTATCCGAGTTGGGTTTCCAAAGGTCTTCTGCTGCAGACCCAACTTGTCCAGTACTTCCGTTGTTCTTACCGTCTTGGTGGGATATATCCATACAAACTTGGAGAATGCATCTACGACTACGAAAATGTACTTATACGATTTACCTGTAGTCGTCATTGGTCCCATATGATCTACGTGGTACGTTGACAATGGTACATCTCCTTTAGGTATTGGTTTTAATTCTCCCTCTACCTTTCCTTTCTTCTTTTCTGCTAATATACAGGGTATGCAACACTTCACGTACCTCTCCAGTTTCTCCGTCAATTTCGGTATATAAAATTCTTCGATAATTTTCTCAGCCATCTTCTTTACTCCGAAATGCCCATTCTCGTGCTCCCTCCTGATGACCTCATTGTACATAGAAGCTGGTAGGACCATAACTCTCTTATCTCCAACTTGTTTCATCACGAGATTATTTTCCAGGACGTAGTCTTCATAGGGTTCGCTTTGTAGCACCTGCTTTATCGCTCGGATTCGGTCATCTTCCTCTTGCCTCGCACGCAACGTATTCATTAATCTGTCCTCGATCACGCGAACGGGGTACCTACTTAACGCATCGACGTGACGCAACTGAGATCCCGATCGGTGCTCGACTTCGTAATCGAACTCCTGTAATGTCAACGCCCATCTCGCGACCTTAGGTGCTATATCCTGTTTATACAACGTTTTTTTCAACGCCTCACAATCGGTAACTAATTTAAATTTTACTCCTAACAAATACACCCTAAACTTTTGCACCGCTCTTACAACCGCCAATAATTCGAGTTCGTACGAATGATAATTCTTTTCGGCATCGGAAGTTTTCCTACTCATGTAATGCACTGGATGCAACATTTTTTCTCCTACATCTTTCTGCAGCAGCACCGCGCCATATCCCTCTTTACTCGCGTCTGTATGTAATTCGGTCTCCGCCGTCGGACTGTAAATACGCAACACCGGCCCGCTCGATAACGCACTCTTTAACGTATCGAATGATCTTTGTTGATCCGTCCCAAACCGAAATTTTGCTTCATTCTTTAATAGTTCCGATAGCGGACGGGCCAGTTTAGCATAATCACGAATAAATTTTCTAAAATAACCCGTTAAGCCTAAGAAACTCTGCACTTGTTTTCTATTTCTCGGCGTCGGAAAATGTTGTACCGCTTTCGTCTTCAGAGGCGAGGGATATACGCATCCGCCCTCAAGTTCATGACCTAGGTATTCTACACGCGTCTGCATAAACTTAGATTTCGACCAGTTAATTTCTAACCCGTTTCTCGCCGCAATTTTTAACACTTCTACTAACTTCTCGTACGCGTCTTCTCCGGTTTTCCCTGGAATTATTATATCGTCGACGTATATAATAACGCTTTTATTCCGAATTAACTCCTTATAAATTTCGGTTATAAAACGCGTAAAACTAGCTGGGCTATTCGACAGACCAAACGGAGTCTTCGCGAACTCATACTGCCCACTCGGGGTCACAAACGCCGTGTATTTCCGACTATTTTTCTCTACCGGTACATGTAAAAACCCGCTCTTTAAATCTATCAACGAGAACACTCGCGCTTCGGCTAAGGAATCTATACTGTCTTGTATAAGAGGCATGGGAAATCTATCGCGCAGCATTTGTCTGTTTATTTTTCTATAATCTATACACACCCGGTATTCCCCATTCTTTTTCGGCACAATCACCACTGGACTCGAAAATTCGCTGGTGCTGGGGTATATTATGCCCTTCTCCAGCCACTCACCTATCTGTTTGTCTAACACCGCTTTCTCTCTTGGAGCCAGCCGCCTCGGACGATGACTAATCGGCTCCTCACTGCGCAACACGATCTTTGTCTCTACCGACGTATTCGTATTTCTCGCTGGCTGATAATTCGTAACTAACACGTTTATTCTCTCGCGGCATTTTTGAGACACGTCTAATTCACTCTCTTCCACGTAATTAATTTGCATCAGCTTCCCTACTTCGTTTCTTGCGTCGTCCGATACGACATCATTCGTTCTGTCACACTCGCACGTCTCTTTCAATCCCGAAACCGCGATATTCACCGGTCTTATGGTAATCTCACCGCCGCGAATGTACACTTCTACCTGCGCTAAAAAATTTCGCCCCAAAATGACTTCGGACGTCATCGCTTCCGACGGTACTACTAAAATTTCGGTATTATATTCCGTTCCATCTACACTTAAATTCGCGTCGAACCGACCCACCGGTATTGTTTGCAAATTCCCGAAGCCCGTCAACACTCGACGCGTTGCACATAACTTCGCACTTGCAATCTTTTTAAAAACATCTTCTCGAATCAAATTTACGTCACTGCCCGTGTCTATTAACGCGTAGCACATAACGTTATTGATTGTTACGACCGCGAGTTTATCGTCCGCACTTCGCACACAATTCACTGACTTCCGCTGCTCTTCTTCACTCCTTTTCGGGCATGCCTTCGAGATATGTCCAAATTCATTGCAGCCGAAACACTTCGGGCCTTTGTCTTTATTCGGGCATTCCTTCACTGCATGTTCCGTCGATCCGCACGCGTAGCAGTGTGACTTTGTTTTGTCCTTCGACGCTGCCTTACTTGTTACCCTTCTTTCGTCTTTCTTCGACTCTTCTTTCCTCGTCACTCCCTTTTTCCGGTCGGTTCTTTCTCTCAACCGGTCATATACCTCCAGATTTTTCTTTAATGCTCGTAAACTTCTAGCACTATACAGAATTGCTTTATTTGACTCGTTGTTATCCGGTATACCGTCAACTATATGCTGTATAAGAGCATCTTCCTCGATGTCTCCTTGCTCCGCTATCTCTTGCATTTCATAAATGTATTGCCGACTGGTCTCACTGGGTAATTTCTTTCGCCGATACAGCTGGGCGTGCACTTCCGCGTTGTTTTTCCGAACATGGAATTCACGGATTAGACAACGTTTCAATTTTTCCCACGACGTGATTCCCTTTTCAAACGTCACGAATTTTTTTGCTGATCCTTGCAACATTTTTTTGCCATATATAAAACTCTGTATGCTATCCCAGCCTAATAACTCGCTTGTATCTTCGAAATTCGATATCCACTTTTTAACCTGTCGTTTATCGTCTCCAGTGAAATAGCAAAGACTACCCTCTACGTCTTTGATGGTAAATTTGCTTTCCTTTCGCTTCCGGTTCCTCTTCCTGTTCCTCTGTTCTCCGTCTTCCTCTTCCTCACTGCTTTCCTCGTCAACCTCCGTGGTCTCATCTTCATCTTCGGTTTCTTTTTTCGTATCATCTTGCATGGCTACTAACAATCGCGTACGCAATTCCCATTTCTTCCCCACCAATGACAAACCGCGGGCTTTCAATTCTCTTTTCAATTGGTCTACCTTCATTTCGTATATCGTTTCCTCGTCCAGCTTCTCACTCTGTTTTTCCTTCTTGTCAGCCTCATCTCCGCCTTTCGTATCGTTGTCTGTACTCTTTCCTGGTGTTGGATTCATGGTTCTTCCTCGTATATTGCTCGACCGTTCTTTCACGAGATTTACAACTTAAATAGGCACAACTTATCGGCACGTGGTCAACTTTCCACCGCACCGTACAACCGTAAAACCTGATCGTCTCACTCGCGAACCGAACGACCGCCGTGCGACGTTACGCCACGTTCTCTAACCCCCGTACAAACTTCGCGATCCGTCTCAATCTCTCGATCCCGGACGAGCCACCAATTGTAGGATCGATTTTATCGAGGGTGACGGAAATGAAGAGACGGTTAGGTTATGACAACTAACGATTTAATAAAAAAAATACGAAATACAACAAACGACGTGACAACGTGCTGCATTCGACCGTTACAACGTATATCCTCAAAACAATCGCCACGCCACGCCGCGCCGCGCCTCCGCGATCGCTCATTCCCGCGTGAAACAAAACATCACGCCACCTTTCTCCCGCATTCGTTAAATTGCGAGCGGAACCACCGTGACGCCATCTTTCCCTTGATCTGGGAAATCACATTCGCGCCCGACCGTAGTCGCAGACTCCCGACTAACCTATCCCTCATTTATATTATCAATTTAAATCGATTAAATTTCAATATAATGATAAGTACCGATTTCATTTTGATAAAACATAGCAGGCCGCCGAAAATTATCGGAAAGTAGTAAAATATATCACCTAGCAATTCCATTTAAATTATATAATCAACATGGATCAGACAGGACGTCAGTATCAATCAACGTTCGAAATTACGATAACATAAAAGGGAGAAAAGACCGCACTGGTTCAAGTAAAGGTAGATGAACTTATGTCACATCACACAAACGTAACAGTAACTTGTTCGGAAACCGAAAAATGAACACAGGATATTTATAAAGACTTCTTAAAATTTAATATATATATTTGATATATAAATAATAATATATAATAATAGTAAATAATTCTGTTGTTAGTAAATAAATACATGTTATTTATAATTCAAAATGCAATTTTATGCGTGAAATTTAATCGATTGAAATTAATAATATAAGTAGCAATGATAAAACATAATAAAAAAAATGCACTAGTCGGCAAGATTTGAACCCTGGTCGTTCGGCTGAAAACTTGGTACTCTACCGTCTTGCCACACCGATTCTTGCAATCTAGGAAAAATACGGCATTATATAAGAAATAATGAAACTTTAATCGTCAATATCTCGAAAACTATTGAGTATCTGCCCCTATAATGGTATATATTCGTGAACAGGAGAACGAGATCTATAAGTGTGCAAAATTTCAACAGCATCGGTGACCCGAAGGTCGTGGCCTCTCCTTTTAGCCTTGAAATCAGGCCTCTGGAAGTTGCGAATGCGTTTGCTTGTACGGTCTGATTTGCAACTCAATGTCGATTGTTAGCATGCCATAAAACTCCATATGTGACACAGTAGGGATGTGCGGGCCGGCTCGTGAATCGGGACACGTCGAGCGGTCCGAGCCTTTCGGACGGCCCATGACCCGACTTCATCGAGCGCGTTCGAAAAGAATCGGGCAAGTTCGGGCGACCGAGTTATCGCAATACCCAAGATTCAACTCTGCGTTCTTTTTGAAATAGATAATGGTGATAATAGTATTTCATTTGTAACTTATAACGTGATTTTTAATATATTTGATTTTTTTAATAACTACATTAGGTATATTCGGCAAGTATGTGCGTAACCTTCATTTGTATTAATATTTGAAATAATGCACGTTTCACGTGAAAAACTTAAAAGACAATATTTCCGGCAATTTGACGAATTTGTTTCGAATGAACTTACTTATATAAATATGGTAAATTATAATAATTTTTTGGAGAGTGATGTTATTATTAACTTCTATATGGCTTGCTTAATATCGTGTTATTTAACTTACTGAACTATCATTAACCTTACGTAAATTGTGCAACGCCTACTGACTCCGTGAATTCATTTTCTCACGTAAGCCTTGCAGGATACTGCACAAAGATCCCTTGTTCAAGGATCTTTCCCCGAAACTTGTATCGCCTTTCTCCTGAGTGTCTGCCTGCAATGTGTGAATTGTCATTGAGTGGAGTACGGCTGGTCTGTCTTCCCGCTTCTAGACCCGTACCCAAGCCCGTAACGAATTCTTAGGGCCAAGCATGCCAATAAATAACTAAAAAATGACAGTGTCTCACTCGATCGTAAAACAGATCCAGACATGATGTCTGAGCATGGGCAATCATGATGTCTAGACAATTCTAGAAAAATATAATATTAAATTCCCTACATTTCAATTTAAATAAGATAAGCTAATTTTTAAAGTAAGTGAAATTACAATCAAAATAAATACTTTTGTCTACACGTATAACTCCACACAATCAAATTGTACAAAAATTTTAACAGCTTATAGCTGGCAAAGATTATTCGAAGCGTTTGAATAGCAATACAGATCAAATTATATCGTGTTTAGTGTCATTTTAATCAGAAAAACTCCACAAATAGGTTCATGGAAGTGCTATAAAAAAATAATGAAAAATAAAGAAGTTTTGTAATTTGATTAGTAGTAGTTCCACACCGATATACCTGCTCTCGCTTCGGATCGCGCGGTTGCCGTTTATTGCACCGCTGGGCGACCGAGGTGGCACGAGCTTCTGGGCCTGGGCCGACGGGGCTCGAAGCCGCTTATTCAAGCTGACGAAAATTATTCGAAATTCGGAAGAATTAGTCGTAGCCTCCGAATAACAGCACAGATAAAAAATGAAAATTTAATTTGAAGCTTCGAATATAAAAAAGTATTTTTATTCGTCGGATAAATTCTCATCTAATAAAATTATTTATTCGACACTCGTCCAATAAAGATGCTTGTTTTTCGAACCTTCAAATAACAAATAAAGATAAAGTATCTTTTATTCGAATTTTTATTTAAATAATTTTTTATCCCAAATAATGCCCATCTCTGCGAGGGCCGTTAGCACCGTGAAAGATTTACTTAATATTTAATTGAATTTAATAATTACAAAGAGTGTATCATGAACAAAGTGCATGCACTTGGAACTGTTACAGAAATATGTAAGATCACCCTTTCGATGAAGTATCGAATGAGGTTTATAACACGAGCGACTGGAATCCGCCCCTTTTGAGGAGTTTAGTACACACTGCATGTCTAGCCTTCCTTTAATTAGTTTTGGAGGCAGGTCTCTGGAAGTTGTGGATGCATTCGCTTGTATGGTCTGGCTTGCGAGTTAGCGTACCATAAAACTCCAGATGTGACACAGAACACAGGTAGGTGTGCTGGCCGCTACGTCACCAACGCACTAAAGGACTGAAATGAAGGAGACACTTTTATTTTTTCAATGATCGTCGCAAAAAATTGTTCTTCCTTGAATATGGATGGTACCATGGTATTGAGTTGTAAAGGGGTGTTAAACAGAGCTGCAATGCAGCCCATAAAAAATTAGTAGAACGGTGAAATAAAGAGTAAACTAGAATGTTTTCGACTAAAATTATTTAAAAATAGTTCTAATGTGTTTTTAAAGTCATCTAGTAAAAATCTTATGGTGCTGAGGTGGAAAAAATATTTATTCATGTGTTTCGGCATGCACGAGACTTCGAGCTGCCTGAGGCCGGGACCGCTCAGAATTGAACGCTGAGGAAGGTGGTGTAGACAGGAGGCGATAAACGGGAACTCCGATTGTTGTTTCAACACACTTTATTTGGCACACGAGGCCAAACCGTCGAAAATGTATAAAGAGCTGGACATTATGCAATGAACGCGATATAAAATAAGCGACGACGCCGCGAGAAAACACTATTAGTTTCGAGTATGTGAAGAAGTCACGAGATAGACAACTAATAATTTGATATTAAGTGAAGAGAGAAAGCAAGCGAGCGCTGCGAAGTTAGAACGACGTCTGATCGTGCGTTCGCGCACGGTAACGCACGAGACGTCGGGAGAACCGTTGATCGTAGGGTTTTCCATAGGTGAATTCGGTTCACCTTTGATCGTGAGGTGAAATTCAAACAAAGGTGTTTGTCGCCGGTGACACGGCTGTTTACGCGACCGAGACAACGGCTGCTCGGTTTCGCGCTCACAACACGAAAACAAGTACGAACCGGCCACCAACGGTCGAAACCCCCCTTCGTTTGAATCTCACAATTTTAGGCTAATCCTGAACATACCGCCCGCCTTGAAACGATAGTTTCGAAACGCACGCACACTGCTCTGTGGACGGAAGATGCCGAATCGGAAGACGCGAGAATCTCGAGCCGCCCGCCATGATGAGACGGGGGAATGAATTTAACGCAAGCACACGCAACCTTAATTTTAAACAAGAGAAAGCTTAGTCTAACGATCGCATAATTAATCTAACGCACGCAACTTACATCTAGGGAGCGCGACTTCCATCTATAACGCACGGAGGAAGTACCTTATTATTCCGCTGGGTTTTGACAAGAAACCGGCAGCGGGCACAGTTTAACGATGGGCCGCTTGAGCTCGGCGGTGCTTGTTTTAACGGTCACCACGCGCGTAGATCCGTCTTCGCCCGGATGTAGTTGCGTTACTCGACCGAGCTCCCACTTACAGGGAGGAAGATTCGGAAGGCGCAGAAGGACGAGCTGCCCGATCGCTAGTGAAGGTCGTTCGCGACGCCATTTACTGCGCTGCTGGAGAGTGTTGACGTAATCGTCTCTCCGGAGTTTCCAGAATCGCTCGGTCATGTGCCGAATAAGTTGCCAGCGCGAGAGGCGATTTTCGGCAAGGGTTAGCGTCGATGGCTGAGGGGGCACCGTGAGCGCCGAACCGATTAAAAGGTGGCCGGGAGTCAATGACTCGAAATCATCGTAGGAGTCGGATAGCGGAGATATCGGACGAGAATTGAGACAGGCTTCGATTGCACAGAGAAGGGTGGTAAACTCTTCAAATGTGAGAGTGCGATCTTTTAAAACACGACGCATATGATGCTTCATGCTTTTCACGCCGGCCTCCCATAGGCCTCCGAAGTGCGGGGCCGAAGGGGGTATGAAGTGCCATGAAACACCGTCGGTGGCAGTTTTATTTAAAAACTCGGGATCGTTAAGAGTTGCGCGATGCGCGAGATGGAGTTCGCGATTAGCTCCGATGAACGTGGTACCGTTATCTGAATACATTGCTTCTGGAATTCCTCGGCGAGAGCAAAATCGACAGTAGGCGTTGAGAAACGCGGGTGTTGAATAATCCGCAACCAGCTCGAGATGGATCGCCTTGGTTGCTAGGCATATGAACAACGCGATGTAAGCTTTGCGAGAGGTGATGCCCCGACCTGCGGATGCTCGAATCTGGACGGGGCCAGCGTAATCAAGACCGCAGTGAGCAAAGCATTTCGCGGGAGGAGAGACCCGAGGTTCCGGAAGCTGGCCCATGATTTGTGCGGGAATTGCAGCTCGCTCTCGAACGCAGGTGACGCAGGTGTGAATCACCGATTTCGCAAGAGTTCGCGCTCGTAAAATCCAGAAATTCTGGCGGAGGGTGCTCAAGGTGAGCTGGAGCCCACCGTGCAGCGAACGAAGATGCGCGTGTTCGATGATGAGTCGAACGAGGGGATGCGACGCGAGAATGATCGGATGTTTCGAATGATACGGTAAGGGAGCACGGTGTAGCCGACCTCCCACGCGTAGGATCCCTTGGTTATCGAGGAAAGGATTAAGAGCACTCAGAGGGTTCTTCGACGGCAGCGGTTGGTTCTGTAGGAGAGTCTTGCGTTCCGACGTAAATAGAGTGGATTGGATCCGGCGGATCCACCAGAACTTCGCGTTACTGCATTCGTCAGCCGAAAGCGCGAGACCATAACCGCGAGACGGAGCTCGACCTGTCTCCGGGTTACTGCGTCGACACGCGTCCACGAAACGGAAGAGGTACGCTGTGACGCGAATGAGTTTTGGCCATGAAGAGAACCTTGTTTCCAGTTCCCAAGGTTGAGATAGGACGGCGGAATGAGCCGGTATGACCTTTGCCTCTAACGGATTGGTGTCGTCGATCCGAATCTGAAGCGGTGGCCATTCGGAGCGATCGCGGGTCAACCAGGCGGGACCTTGCCACCAGAGGGATGACCGAAGAAGGTCGTCGCTTAGGAGACCGCGAGAGGCGCAATCGGCAGGATTGTCTTCTGTACAGACGTGTCGCCATTCCGCGAGCGGGAGCCGGGCTTGAATCTTGGAAACCCGGTTGGCCACAAACGTCTTCCAGCGCGAGGGATGCTGTTGGACCCAATTCAGGACCACGGTCGAATCGGTCCAGCACACGCAGGAGAGATTTCGCGTGCCGAGGGTCGACTGGACAAATTCCATGAGACGCGAGAGAAGAAGGGCCCCTTGCAATTCCAGTCGAGGAATTGTCAAGGGATTCAGAGGTGCTACTTTCGATTTTCCAGCGAGGAGAGAAATCGTGACCTCGCCGGAGGGCGAGGTGCATTTGGCATACACGACGGCGGCGTAAGCGACTGTCGAGGCATCGGCGAAGCCGTGAAGTTCGATGCTAGGAGACCGTATAGAGGAGCCGATCCACCTAGGAAGGGTGACCGAGTCGAGGAGAGATAGGCGCTCGCAGATCGGTCGCCATTTGTCGAGAAGTGCCTCCGGTAGTTTTCCGTCCCAACTAATGCGGATTCGCCAGAGATCCTGAAGGAAGATCTTCGCAAGCACGGTTGCTGGAGTGACCCAGCCTAACGGGTCGTAGAGTTTGGCTATCGTGGAAAGAATCGACCTCTTCGTCGACGGCAATGGGTCAGCCACGATGGTTCGAAGTTGAAAGGCGTCAAGGGTTGGACTCCAGCTGACTCCAAGGACCTTGAGCTGGTCGTCAGGGGCGAGAAGCTTCGTGCACGCGAGACCGGGATCCGCTGGATCGAGATCGGTCAGCAACTCGGACGAATTGCTTGCCCACTTCCGGAGCCTAAAGTTCCCGCAGTCGAGGAGCGCGGTCAGCTGATTACGAGACTGGCGAAGGGATTCGAGGTCATCGTCCCCGAACAATACGTCGTCCACATAGATGTGGTGTTGAAGAATGTGCTGCGCGAGAGGGAAACGATGCCCGTCGTCCTCATTAAGCCGTTGAAGGACGCGAAGGGCAAGATATGGAGCGCACGTCATCCCGTATGTGACGGTGAGAAGCTGATATTCTCGGCACGAGGCGGAAAGTGCTGGCTGCCACAGAATTCTCTGGTAATCGACGTCCCGTTCGTCAATGAGAATTTGGCGATACATTTTCGCGATATCGGCTGTATAGACGAACCGGAATTTTCGCCATCGGAGAATAACTGCGGCGAGATCATTTTGCAGTTTCGGACCGGCGAAAAGGTGGTCGTTTAAGGAAGAGCCGTTGGTTGTGAGGCTGGAGGCGTTGAACACGACGCGAAGGTGGGTCGTAGCGCTGTCAGCTCGAAAGACAGGATGATGCGGGATGAAAACGCATTGCCGAGACGATGCAGTCGAATTTTGAGCTAGCCGCATGTGACCTAGACGCTCGTATTCGTCCAGAAACTCGCTATACTCTTTTGAGATCGCGGAACTCGTCTTTAGACGGCGCGATAGAGAGTGCATCATTTTCTCTGCGACCCGACGCGATTGCCCGATCTCTATGGGGGGTCCTGATCGGAACGGCAGACGAACGATGTACCGTCCGTCGGGAGCGCGAGACGTGTTGTCGCAGAAGTGACGCTCGCACGCTTCTTCGTCCGGTGTAAGGAGAGACTGGAGAGGGATTTCTTCTACTTCCCAAAATCGTTGCATTTCTGAAGTCAACTGTTGGTCAGCGAGACAGTGATGCGTGACAACGAAAGTCGACGGATCGCTCGGGCGCGACGAATTCGCGACCACGGGGCCCGAGATTATCCATCCGAAAATGGAATTTTGGGCAATAGGTTTCCCCGGCTCGCCCCTTCGTATTCCGTCAAGGATTATATGCGGATAGATGTCTGCTCCTAGAATCATTTGAATTGAGTCGGGACTCGAAGGATCCGCGTCAGCCCAGTTCAAATCCGAGAGATGCTCGAAATTACATGAATCCGTTACGCGCCGCGGTGTGTACGTGGACAGAGACGGTAACACGAGCGCGGTTGTTGTGACCGTTGGAGAGCGAGAAGAGCGCGGGGAGAGACGCAAACGTATCGCATGCCGAGCGGTGCCTGTGCGTACCCCACCAACTCCCGAAATCGTCGTCGCGACACGTTGACGCTTCGCCTGTAACAGCTGAGCAACAGCCTCGGTTACGAAGCTTGTTTCCGATCCTTGGTCGATTAACGCACGAACTGTTATGTTGCGGCCGGATTCGACGCTTGCATGCACCCATGCAGTGGCTAGTAAAATTGTCTTAGACGAGGTAGATTTCGCGGACGCGAGATGCGACTGTACTTCGGCGGTCGGGCACGTGCTATCGATTGATTCGGCCGAAGTTGTCGAATCGGGAGCGTGTCTCTCGTCATGCAACAACGTATGATGCCGCTGATGGCATACGCGACACGAATATTTACTCGTGCAATCTTGAGCGGCGTGCGACTGGCTCAAGCAATTTGAGCACCGAGATAATCGCTTAACGATTTCGCTACGACGGGCAGCGCTTTTCGCTAGAAACGATGGGCACGCGTTCATATAGTGACGCGAGCGACAGATCGGACACGCTACCGGAGATGACCCTTTTACCGCCGCGGTATGAACACGAGTGGACTCGTGTTGGAATTTACTCGCCGGAATTCCGCCTTTGAGACGTGCGGGAGATTTCGGACGCGAAACGGGAGGACTCGCACAACCTCCCTTGAAGTCCTCGAGAGCTCGGACACGGGAATCGATAAACGCTCGCAAAGTATCGAACGACGGCGGCGTCACGTCATCGCTGGTTTTTATGTTCCACGCTTTCCTCGTGGTGGAATCGAGCTTCTGCGATATTAAATGAACGAGAATATCGTTCCAGAGTTCGTCGGAACTTCGACCCAGGTTTTTGAGCGACGAAACGGCCATGCATACCCGATCGCGTAGGTCCTGCAGGTCCGACGCAGACTCGCGATTTAGTGCGGGCAACTGTAGTAACGCTGAGAGATGAACGGTCAGGAGGCGGCGCGGATTATCGTAACGTGCCTTAAGCGCATCCCACGCAATTTTGAAATTCGCCGCGGTGACCGGGATATTGCTCACACAATCAAGAGCGCGGCCTTTTAGCGATGAGACTAAATAATGCATGCGCGCAACATCCGTGAGGGACCGGTTGGAAATTATGAGCGCGTTGAATCGGTCGCGAAACGCCTCCCAGGTCTCGCAATGACCTTCGAATTGTGGGAGGTTGATTCGCGGGAGCTGCGCGGGTGGTTCCATCGAGAGATGGGAATCGGCCGAAACGGAATTAGCAGCACTTACATCCTCCTGTTTCTGCTGCTCGAGGACGTCCGTCATGAAGGCGAGGCTGTCCAAGTAAACCTCCTCCGTGGCTGCAAACTGGTCCTCGGTGAAGTACGGGTGGTTCATCTGCTCCTTCGATGAAAGGGCAGCTGCGACCTTTCCATGACCAGCCTCGTACTTCCTCCACTGATCCTTGATGTGGACGATCCGGGTCTGGACCACGCTCTTCGTCCACTTCTCCTTTCCCAGTTTTTTAAAATTCGATACAGCTCGTTCGATGGCCCGTTGTAGATTGAGCTGGTGCTCCAGATGTTCGGCCATGGTCGTATGTTGAACCGTGAAAGTCTACTTCCTCAGATCCGGCTCGAAGGACCAAAATGTTTCGGCATGCACGAGACTTCGAGCTGCCTGAGGCCGGGACCGCTCAGAAATGAACGCTGAGGAAGGTGGTGTAGACAGGAGGCGATAAACGGGAACTCCGATTGTTGTTTCAACACACTTTATTTGGCACACGAGGCCAAACCGTCGAAAATGTATAAAGAGCTGGACACTATGCAATGAACGCGATATAAAATAAGCGACGACGCCGCGAGAAAACACTATTAGTTTCGAGTATGTGACGAAGTCACGAGATAGACAACTAATAATTTGATATTAAGTGAAGAGAGAAAGCAAGCGAGCGCTGCGAAGTTAGAACGACGTCTGAGCGTGCGTTCGCGCACGGTAACGCACGAGACGTCGGGAGAACCGTTGATCGTAGGGTTTTCCATAGGTGAATTCGGTTCACCTTTGATCGTGAGGTGAAATTCAAACAAAGGTGTTTGTCGCCGGTGACACGGCTGTTTACGCGACCGAGACAACGGCTGCTCGGTTTCGCGCTCACAACACGAAAACAAGTACGAACCGGCCACCAACGGTCGAAACCCCCTTCGTTTGAATCTCACAATTTTAGGCTAATCCTGAACAGAAGTGAATTCGAAGAAGATTGAAAGAAGAATATGGAAAGGGATGACGGAATATTTTTAATGTGTATTAATTTTTTATTTCAATTGAATTTATTTTCAAATTGTTACAATTAGTATAATTGTAATATAATTTAATATAATTTAAAATATATAATATAATTTAAAATATATAATTTAATTTAAAAAGTCAATTAAAAAAGCCAATTTAATTTAAAATATGATTTAATATAATTTAAAATTAGCACTAAAAAGTGCTGTTTGGAGCACTGAAAAGTGCTGTTTGGTGTTTTTTTTTTTATTTTTTATTTTTCTTATTTTCAGTGGTGGGAGGTTAAATGCGTTACGCACAACTTCTCGGGACCATTCCAACCCCGAGAAAGTGTGGGACTCCCCAAGCGATCGCCCCCCGTTTCAGAGGGGCGATGTGACAGCGAGGGTTTACCCACTAAAACTCCTCCCTCCACTTGCGCCCCCGGTTACTCTGCCTGCTGCCAGGGGTTAACATACCTCGCCGTACTGCCCGACGGCTTCTTGTGCCGGACCCTTTCTTTGCGAGCTTTCAGGACCACTCGCATCGAATCTTGAAATTCGAGGCGAGTGGGCCTTGCGAAAGATCTGCTTTCGCAAACTGCATCTGCAACATTATTTAAGAAAGATTATTTACACGGTCATATTAAGCTTATTAAGTTAATGTATTAAGCAATAAATAATTCTTACCGAAAAGGGCCCGCACAATTTTCGTGGGACACAATGGTTGGCAACTGTCCGTGCCAAACCACGTGTATGAGGGTAGGAGGCTGTCTGCGACAGCCTCTCTAAAAGAGGCACTCAGTGCCTCTTTTAGATTGTACCCTCCTACATGGGCAAAGAAGTCAACCTAAAAAATAATAAGTTATATCATTAATATATATACTCACACGTGTGTGCGCATATAGCAATGGAATAAATGCATACACTTACCACATTACTGTACTCCTGTTCGGAGCAGTTTTCGAAGTTGTCTACCTCTTCCCTCGTTTGAAGAGGTAGACATTCCGGCTTTCTCCCATAAATACGAGGTTGCTCCCTTTTTTCCAATATTCTAGAAAGAAGAAGTAAATTTTGTTAAATATTGCCATCATACTGTAATTTCAATTTCTTAAATTACATACTGATCCATTTTCTTATCCAGGAGGTCCAGCTTTCTTGCGAGGTGTTCGTTCTGAGACATCAGTTTCGCGTTTTGCGACATCAGTTGCTCAAATTGGGATCTTGTGATGGTTGCGGGGGTCTGTGGTGTTATAGGACGTGGTGTTATAGGAGGTGGTGTTATAGGAGGTGGTGTTATAGGACGTGGTGGTAAATAGGACGTGGAGGAAGCAGACAAATCTATTGGGGAGGAGGTTGGTGGTGGTATGGGAGGAGGATTGAGCAACGATGTCGACTTTGCTCCATGACTCTCCGGCGAATCGGCCTCCAGAAGTCTCTGGAGCTCCTCATCGGAGTTAAGAGCACTCGCTGGTTGAAAAGGGCGTTTCCGTCGCCGAGGCTCCCCATCCGACGAGGTGGTCTTATACCTCGCCGGCTTCTGGATTGTCCTCTCTGGACGACGGTTTGGAATCTGAAAAACATATGAAAAATAATATAATGATATACCGATAATATATACAATATTTTAGATTAATTATATGATACAGGAGACTGAAACTTACCTTTTCCATTGCCTCAATTGTCTACGAAATTCGCTTCTCGAAATGTGATCGTCTTTATGGGATGCACGATAGCGAATGACCGTAGCGAGTTGCATTTTTCTGCATGCGGTCGTTATAAACAAATGACATTCAAATTCCGCGCCAACTGTGCGCATGCCCTTAAGGATCTAACACAATAATACGCGTAAATATTAATGCACACATTATTAATTTAATTAATTTAATTCTTAATTTTTAATTTTAATTCATTAATTTCTTTTAAAGCTATAATATGTATAACTTTTAATTTATGATGCGCGTATGTTAGGTGTTGCGCGTTACGGGATCATGCGCAGTGCAGTTTGCGACACCAGACCGGAAACAACACCTCTCACGACGAAGGTGTCGGTGTTTCGACACGCGCTCTGATTCCGTCTTGTTTTTAGTGATTACTTTGTTAGTTAATTACTAATTGTTAAGTTCGTGAATTCACTCTGAAGCAGTGAAGACTGGATGAGCAGTGGATTTGAAGGAAGGAAGGATAGAAGCAGAGAAGACGCCAGATAAGTATTGCCACGTGGTATTGTTACCAATACACGTAACACATTATTATATATTTTGTATATTCTTTATTCAGTTTTCTTTTACCCCCATGGATCGTAGATATTTGAAAAATTCGGTTTCGCGAAAACCGTATAATAAATTAAGCGATAGGCAAAAACGAAGTATTCGGCGCGAAATAACCTTAAATTTGAGGAAGTATTCACGTGACAATGAATTACAAAGTCCCCCTAATGTTGATAATCTGCAGGACATTCCCAGCACGTCTTCCTTATCCGTGCCTGTCAGTAATAATAATAATAATGAAAGTCTTCTTAATATTCCCACCACATCTTCATTTACGCATGATTCCTCTTCTACCTCTTCATGCGATGATGTGGTTTGGGAGTCCGCTGGTACTGTTTCAGAAGTATCATTTCGTGATCGTTTGGCATCTTGCTTTGTGGACAATAATTTAACGCACACTCAGGGGAACAACATCTTATCTCTTCTACGTACCCATTCGTGTTTTTCTAGTTTGCCGAAAGATATAAGAACGCTCATTGGTACACCACGTACCAGTGTGGTCACCTCTGTGGTAGAACCAGGAGAGTATGTTCATTTTGATGTAGAGTTGAAAATAGTTAAACAGTTATCTCAATGTTCTTCAGTAATTCCTGAAGAGTTGCAATTGGATTTTCATGTGGACGGATGTAGTTTAGATAATTCCAATACAATTCAAATTTGGCCTATTCAAGTCAGAATTGTAAATATCTTAAATAGTAAACCCATTGTAGTAGGGATTTATAAAGGCACCCAAAAACCCAAGGATTGTAACAGTTATCTTCAAAAATTTGTCTCTGACATAAACTTGATAATTTCAAATGGAGGCATTACGTTCCACGAGAAAAAAATTCCAGTCGTATTAAGATGTTTTATTGCTGATGCACCAGCTCGAGCCTTTATACTTCATCACAAAGGCCATATGTCTCATCGACCTTGTTCCAAGTGCAAAGTTTGTGGTACACAGGAAAGAGGACGTCAGGTTTTCAATGGTATTATACATCCTTTACGAAGTGATGAAGAATATACCAGGTGTTCCGATGAGGATCATCATAAAGACGGTCAAAGTCCATTAGCTTTGATGCCAATAGGAATGGTATCACCGGTGCCATTCGAGTATATGCATCTCGTATGTCTAGGTGTCATTAAAAAATTATTATCTGCCTGGGTGTGTGGCAAATATTCTCCATTTTCAAAATTATCTTCTCGACAAATTTTCACAATCTCAGAGAGAATGAGAAGGATCAATAAATATTGTCCATCCGAGTTTGCAAGGCGTCCTAGATCAATAGATTTATTTTCCAAATTTAAAGCAACAGAATTTCGGCAATTTCTTTTGTATACTGGTCCAGTTGTCACCTATGGAGTGCTGAAGGATAATGTATATCGACACTTCTTGTTTCTGCACAGTGCGATAAGAATAATGGTGTTGAGATCGTCACGGGTTGGTCGATGCTCAACTGGTCAATTTCGAACTTAAACGAAAGTTGACCTCGTCGAAAGAATTAGATGCCGTTGTTCGGTAAAATGTAATTTATTAATAGAGAGCAACACAGAAATTAACAACTAACTAGACAGTGATTAAAAAGCTCTTGAGAATATCGTGGTCGAAATATGGTTGTTCGCGTTTTCACGGTTGAGATGGTTCTGCCTGGTCAGTTTGTGCGCTGCCTCGAAGTCCACTCATTCCACCCCCGTTGACGGGGAAAACTTGCGGGGGATGCAAAAGTCTAGTGCCATTGGCTGATGGGACTTGGAGAGATATTTTTTGGGACCGCCTCTTGTCGTGGAGGTGAGACCCCCCTCTCCAAGCCCCGGTGGGAAATTCGAATTAGTAGTTAACGGGACTTCGAGACTACGCGAGAGCAGGCCCAATTGGCCCGCATCTGTTTCGGCTTGCATGTATTGTCGCGTTGGCCTTGCTGACCATACCGTCGTTCGAACGCGGGACTGGGGCCTCGGACACGTCGTAAACGTTATTAGAGGGCCCCAAGCTGTAAAAGGCCATATTCCTCTAAAACATCCGAGGATGCGACAATTTTCGAAGGGTACGCGGGTCGGCTCGCGTGGGCCCCAGATGCCGCCGAGTTATGGCAAGGGTCCGTCTTTGTTCGCACGGTTGCCGTAGGCCTGCGAGGGATTACCGTTGAGGGTCACGCCTCAACAAATGGTTTCACAGGTTTTTGTTAGCAAATATTTAAAGTTTGCAGGAGGAGCTTTGCAACAATTTGTTCGTCGTTGTGAAAAGTTCTATGGCCCAACTTTTAATTCTTATAATGTCCACGGTCTTCTCCACTTGGCCGATGACGTCAGACGTTTTGGTACATTAGATTCATTTTCAGCTTTCCCGTATGAAAGCAACATGTCCATTTTTAGAAAATATTGCAGAAAGCCAGGACAACCCCTTCAACAATTTTCTAATAGAATGAGAGAGATAGAACATCATGGCAGTAATAAGGGAGGAGGTGATTCTTCAACCACCATTCAGGCATCTATGATGTTTCATAATAGTTGTGGTGCTATTTCTTACCGCAAACTTCAAATTCACAGCTTATTGCTTGGCACAGACGAGCACGATAATTGCTGCATTTTACACGATGGCACAGTTTGTATAATTTCATCTATTAGTCCCCATGAAAATTCTTTTCGCTTAGGTGTACAAAGATTTCTACAAGTTGATGTATTCTATGATATCGCCTTGTTATCTCCAGCACTAGAAATTTTTAAATGCGATACTTTGAGCACTGAAATAACATATGTTAGCCAGGAAGATGTTAGGGCAAAATGTTACCGAATGCCATTGGAGGCCATGAACGTTTCCAACGAATCGTCGACAGATGAAGAAGACGATAACATATTGGGAATGTCCCAGTGGGTTATCGCTGTGCTGGTTCATTGTGAAACAGTATAATTTATTCCAAGTTGCACATCGTACATTACATATTTCTCGTGTTATGATAAATTGTAATGTTATTATATATAGATACGAGAGAAATAAGATACGCATGGAAAACAAATAACTTTATGTTATAATCAATAATATCTTCCGTGCAGTATTGTATAGTATTATTTTAGTACTCTAAACTTTATATAGTACTCACAAATATTTTTAATTATTTCAGATACCTATTTTTCCGAGAATGCTTTACTACCAGGATTACCACCGAAAGTAATTTGGAACAAATGTCAAAACAGTATTATTATGAGTTGATTAATGAAATGAAATGTTACCCCGATACAATGCTGTATCCTTGGCTAGCAGCTAAATTAAATCAGCTTCAATTAGATGTCTACATACATAATTTTTCATTAATATATCTATTCCAAGAACAAAAGGTAAACAAAAGGATATTATATTCTTAATAACAGAACATGAACAGTTAGGAACACAGGCTTGGTTGGATGCCTATCATCTATCATCTTTATTTGCTTCGAGATCCTGTCTGCACTGTGCTGTGTAGTTATAATTGAAGACATTTCATCTCATAAGTGGAAATGGCAAAGTGAGTATATACATTATCCTAGAATTAAAAAAAATTTTTTTTCTTCCAAATATATCGATTGTACAATGAGAACAGAACACATATCCATATCACGTTCTAATGTAAGGCCCTTTTTGTTTGTAGGAAGGAGAAACTTCAAGAGTGGTGTGCTGTCCGTGTCCGCTGATGAGAGGAAGCATAACAAAAATAAATAAATAAATATATTGTTAATAAACTCTTCTTAAGCGCCCCCATACCTTATTTTCCATTCGAGGGTTTTATTTCCATTATTTTAAGATTTGAATATTTATTTTTTATTTTATAACAGTTTTGTTATGATAATTGAATTTTATATCATTTTTATTTCCTTCGTGTAACTTGTACAGTTCATTTTTTTAAATTTTATTGTCTATTCGTTTTCTTTCTTAAGATTATAAATATGAAACAAATAAATTTATATAATACAAATATATGTAAAATAAAAATAAATTAAGATTAAAATAAATACGTTTGTAAATTCAATTTTCCCTCTCGTCGTTTATTCCGATTTTTCCCGATATTTACTTTCAGAACAAGGTTACCCCTTTCTTATTGCGACGGACCTGCCCTCTATAACGAAGGCTGATCGAAGCGAAAGTGTGGCACGAACAGGCACGAATATGGCGTGGCAGATTTTCTACTGGAATACATATGGCAATGCGGCGGCAGATAGATGGCACTTCCGTGTCAAATTTTAGTGGCAGATTCAAAGCATTTTGCTTACTGGGTAAATACAAAACGAAATCAGATTAGCAGTAGTTATACGAAAACCAGATGAGATACGCGGACCAAAGTTTATACACAATAGTTTTGAAGCAACCAGAACATTCTTATGAAAAATGTTCCCAAAAAAAAGCTGCAAATAAAAAAGTTAAAATCTGTACCAATAGATCGAAAAATGTAATAACTAGAAAAACCAAGCAGAGTAGATTACAGTATACACGGTAATTAGCGAAAGCCAAGTAATAGATTAGAGAAATCCTGTCGAACAAAACTAGGCGAGAACAAATAAGATCAGGTAATAACTAAATGCAAGACGAAAACAGATTAGTAATAGTTGTACGATAACCAGATGAGATACGTGGAACAAACTTTATACACAATAGTTTTGAAGCAACCAGAACATTTTTATGAAAATTGTTCCAAAAAAGTTGCAAACAAAAAAGTTAAAATTGGTACCATTAGATCGAAAAATGTAATAACTAGAAAAACTAAGCAGAGTAGATTATAGTATACACGGTAATTAACGAAAGCCAAGTAATAGATTAGAGAAATCTTGTCGTATAAAACTAGGCGAGAACAAATAAAGTCAGGTAATAACTAAATACAAGACGAAAACAGATTAGTAGTAGTTGTACGAAAACCAGATGAGATGCGTGGACCAAAGTTTATACACAATAGTTTTGAAGCAACCTGTTTTGGATCTTCGTTGGGTTCCGTAACGTTGGAACCTTTAACTTACGATCGCGAAATGTTTGAGAAATAAAGTCGGAATTTGTGGGAGAGCTAATCGATTTATTCGTGTTATCACTGCGGTTCTCGGAAAGGAGAGCGAGGGCTCGACGGATTGCCGTGTATATTGACGGGGCTCTCTCCCCTCGCCGCGCACCCCGAACTACTCGGTCCGCCCGAAGTGTGCGGGGAGAGAGAGAGACGAACCGCGACGACGGCCGAGTCCTCAATACAAACAAAGTTCGGCAGTCGCTAATTTGCCGTGTGTGCGTGCGGACGCACAGCGGCACCGACCAGCTGATTGCTCGAACACAACCAGAACATGTTTATGAAAAATTTTCCCAAAAAAGTGGCAAATAAAAAAGTTAAAATTTGTACCAATAGATCGAAAAATGTAATAACTAGAAAAACTAAACAGAGTAGATAATACTATACACGGCAATTAACGAAAGGCAAGTAACAGATAGAAAAATCTTGTCGAATAAAACCAGGCGAGAACAAAAAAGATCAGGCAATAACTCAATGCAAGACGAAAACAGATTAGTAGTAGTTGTACGAAAACCAGATGAGATACGCGGACCAAAGTTTATACACAATAGTTTTGAAGCAACCAGAACATTCTTATGAAAAATGTTCCCAAAAAAAAGCTGCAAATAAAAAAGTTAAAATCTGTACCAATAGATCGAAAAATGTAATAACTAGAAAAACCAAGCAGAGTAGATTACAGTATACACGGTAATTAGCGAAAGCCAAGTAATAGATTAGAGAAATCCTGTCGAACAAAACTAGGCGAGAACAAATAAGATCAGGTAATAACTAAATGCAAGACGAAAACAGATTAGTAATAGTTGTACGATAACCAGATGAGATACGTGGAACAAACTTTATACACAATAGTTTTGAAGCAACCAGAACATTTTTGTGAAAAATTTTTTCCAAAAAAAGTGGCAAATAAAAAAGTAAAAATTTGTACCAATAGATCGAAAAATGTAATAACTAGAAAAATTAAGCAGAGTAGTATATAGTATACACGACAATTAACGAAAGCCAAGTAACAGATTAGAAAAATCGAGTCGAATAAAACTAGGCGAGAACAAATAAGATCAGGCAATAAAGCAAAATGCTTTGAATCTGCCACTAAAATTTGACACGGAAGTGCCATCCATCTGCCGCCGCATTGCCGTATGTATTCCAGTAGAAAATCTGCCACGCCATATTCGTGCCTGTTCGTGCCACACTTTCGCTTCGATCAGCCTTCGTTATAGAGGGCAGGTCCGTCGCAATAAGAAAGGGGTAACCTTGTTCTGAAAGTAAATATCGGGAAAAATCGGAATAAACGACGAGAGGGAAAATTGAATTTACAAACGTATTTATTTTAATCTTAATTTATTTTTATTTTACATGTATTTGTATTATATAAATTTATTTGTTTCATATTTATAATCTTAAGAAAGAAAACGAATAGACAATAAAATTTAAAAAAATGAACTGTACAAGTTACACGAAGGAAATAAAAATGATATAAAATTCAATTATCATAACAAAACTGTTATAAAATAAAAAATAAATATTCAAATCTTAAAATAATGGAAATAAAACCCTCGAATGGAAAATAAGGTATGGGGGCGCTTAAGAAGAGTTTAATTAATTTATAATACATAATATAGGTCATTAGGCATGGGCAGCACGGACAGCACACCACTCTTTTATAGTTTCTCCTTCCTACAAACAAAAAGGGCCTTACATTAGGACGCAATATATGTTCTGTTCTCATTGTACAATAGATATATTTCGAAGAAAAATTTTTTTAAATTCTAGAATAATGTATATACTCACTTTCAATTCATTAATCAACTCAAAATAATACTGTTTTGACATTTGTTCTAAATTACTTACGGTGGTAATCCTGGTAGTAAAGCATTCTTGGAAAAATAGGTATCTGAAATAATTAAAAATATTTGTGAGTACTATATAAAGTCTAGAGTACTAAAATAATACTATACAATACTGCACAGAAGATATTATTGATTATAACATAAAGTTATTTGTTTTCCATGCGTATCTATATATAATAACAATACAATTTATCATAACACGAGAAATATGTAATGTACAATGTGCAACTTGGAATAAACTATACTGTTTCAAAATGAACCAGCACAGCGATAACCTACTGGGACATTCCCAATATGTTACCGTCTTCTTCATCCATCGACGATTCGCTGGTGCATCAGCAATAAAACATATAATGTTTTAATACGACTGGAATTTTTTTCTCGTGGAACGTAATGCCTCCATTTGAGATTATCAAGTTTATGTCAGAGACAAATTTTTGAAGACAATTGTTACAATCCTCTGTTTTTTGAGTGCCTTTATAAATCCCTACTACAATGGGTTTACTATTTAAGATATTTACAATTCTGACTTAAATAGGCCAAATTTGAATTGTATTGGAACTATCTAAACTACATCCATCCACATGAAAATATAATTGCAACTCTCCAGGAATTATTGGAGAACATTGAGATAACTGTTTAACTATTTCCAACTCTACATCAAAATGAACATACTCTCCTGGTTCTACCACAGAGGTGACGACACTGGTACATGGTATACTAATGAGCGTTCTTATATCTTTCGGCAAACTAGAAAAACACGAATGGGTACGTAGAAGAGATAAGATGTTGTTCCCCTGAGTGTGCGTTAAATTATTGTCCACAAAGCAAGATGCTAAACCATCACGAAAAGATACTTCTGAAACAGTACCAGCATATTCCCAAACCACATCATCGCATGAAAAGGTAGAAGACGAATCATGCGTGAATGAAGATGTGGTGGGAATATTAAGAAGACTTTCATTACTATTATTACTGACAGGCACGGATAAAGAAGACGTGCTGGGAATGTTCTGCAGATTATCAAGATTAGGGGGACTTTGTAATTTATTGTCACGTGAAAACTTCCTCAAATTTGAGGTTATTTCGCGCCGAATATTTCGTTTCTGCCTAGCGCTTAATTTATTATAGTCGGTTTCGCGAAAACCGACTTCTTCAAAACTCTACGATCCATGGGGGTAAAAGAAAACTGAATAAAGAATATACAAAATATATAATAATTTGTTACGTGTATTGGTAACAATACCACGTGGCAATACTTATCTGGCGTCTTCTCTGCTTCTATCCTTCCTTCCTTCGAATCCACTGCTCATCCAGTCTTCACCGCTTCAGAGTTAATTTACGAACTTAATAATTAGTAATTAACTAACAAAGGAATCACTAATCAAACAAGACGGAATCAGTGCGCGTGTCGAAACACCGACACCTTCGTCGTGAGAGCTGTTATTCCCAGTCTGGTGTCGCAAACTGCACTGCGCATGATCGCGTAACGCGCAACACCTAACATACGCGCATCATAAATTAAAAATTATACATATTATGGCTTTAAAAGAAATTAATGAATTAAAAATATTCCGTCATCCCTTTCCATATACTTCTTTCAATCTTCTTCGAATCCACTTCCTCTCGCACGCACACTCTTCGCGCTCTTTTCTCTCTCTCTCGCACACTCGCGCTCTCTCTGTCTCGCACGCACACTCTTCGCGCTCTGTTCTTTCTCTCTCGCACGCACACTCTTCGCGCTCGTTCTCTCTCTCTCTTTCTCGCACGTACGCTCTTCGAATTATACAACACGGCGCTTTGTCTTTCACGACACATTGTGGTGTTTACGCATCACTTTATCTTTATTACGCATTGAAACTTAAATAAAATACCTTTTCCCACCCTACACAGGAAGATTTACTTCAATTTTTACCGATATTTACTGTTAGAACAAGGTTACGTCCGTTCTTAGTGCGACGGACCTGCCCTCTATAACGAAGTCAAAGTTTGGCTCCCATGCCGCATGATGCCGCATGGAATTTTACCTGTAGGCTTCGCATGGATGTGACAAACATCTGCCGCCGCATTGCCTTATGAATTTCACGACACACTTTGGTGTCACAATCAAAGCACAGGAGTTCCAAATTCTGCTTCGAGCAGGGTTTGGTACGAAATACATAACTCTTCTGCTTCGAGCAGGATTTGGTCGAGTAGGCATTTGGCTAACTGGGTAGTTATTGCCTGATCCCTTTTCGACAAGATTTTTCTATCTGTTACTTGACTTTCATTAATTGCCGTGTATACTATTATCTACTCTGCTTAGTTTTTCTAGTTAATTGTAGTTACTACATTTTCGATCTATTGGTACAAATTTTTACTTTTTTATTTGCAACTTTTTTGGGAAAATTTTTTCATAAAAATGTTCTGGTTGCTTCAAAACTATTGTGTATAATCTTTGGTCCAAGTATCTCATCTGGTTTTCGTACAACTACTACTAATCTGTTTTCGTCTTGTATTTAGTTCCGCTTATTTCGTCTGGTTTTATGCAATCGTTACTAACCAGCTTTTCGCATTGCTTATAGCTAATATCGCATTGGCTTCTCTTCCTCGTTTGTTCCTCTTCTTTTTTCTTTTCTTCTTTCTTCTATGCTCTAATTCTTCAGACTTCCCCGGTCCTGAGACAAGGCCAGGGGGCCCGAGGGAGGACAGGGGTGTGGATACGGCGGGCCTTCGTTGCCAGGAGGGAGTTTTCCTGCGGTTTTCCTGGAGTGGCATTCCAGTTCACCACCATTTTCCCGGGTTGATGTTGTGCGGTGTTAGTCCTGCTTCCTGGTACTCCTATTTCCACTCTTTAGCCCGGCCCTGCAGCTTCTGCTTATCACAGGCGTTGATGTGTCCATAAGGGTACCTTCTGCTTTTCCTTCCGCTTCCCTTCCTTTTCCTTTGCGCCTCGTCCTCTCTCCCCCCGCCTCCCTCCTCCTTCCCGGGGAAGCTGAAAAAATTAAAGAGCCATTGAGTTTGGGTTCTCCTCTCTAGCATTTGACATTTATTTAATTATTACCCCTGAATTGCACTCAACTTATATTCCGGACATCCTGTATGGGTCCCCGGATTCGAGGTCTTCCTGCGTGCCCCTAGTGATCGGATTATCGATTCCTTCTCTCTCTCTTCTCCTTTCCTCCTCCTCTTTCTTTTTGAGAACCCTTCTGCAGAATCCTGCGAATGCCTTCCAACTGCTTTCATGTTTCAGGATCTCGTTCATTATTTTCCCTGTTGATCCCTCTTCTTCCCTGAGCCCTAATTCCTCTCTCATTTGTTTCCTGTCTTCTTCCCACTGCTGGCATTCAGTCCAAGTGTGCAGGGGTGTGTCTTCCGTTCCGGGATGGAACCAGCATTCGCTGCTAGCTGCTTTCCCTATCCTCCTCCTGAAACTATTAAAGACCCCGTGACCCGTTAACAACTGAGTACAGTAGAAATCGAGTTGCCCATGTTTCCTCTCTCTCCACGCTCGTATGCATGGGATTATCTGGTGCGTCCATCTCCCTACACAGTCCTCATTCCATTCCTTCTGCCATCTAAGCAGCGTGACTTCTTGCATCCTCTTTCTTGTATGTTCTTTAATTTTTCTTTTTATTTTCTCTGGTTCCTCATTAATTTCTTCGTCTAATACTAATCCTTCCAAGAATTCGTCAACTTCTCCGAGGTTTCTCCCTTCTCTTCGTGCTATTTGGACTTTTTCAATTGTTTCTGGTCCCAGCATTTTTCCTTCCCATTCAAATTGTTGTTTCCTCTCTTCGATTTTTAAGTGCCAAGGAACCACTCCTGCTAGAACGCATAGTGTTTCATTGGGCACCGTCCTGTATGCTGCCACTACCCTTGTGAGTCCTATTTTTTGTGTCTTTTTAATAATTAGAAAGTTTCTCTGTATGGTGGAGGCTTCAGCCCACACCGGAGCCCCATACATCACGATAGCTTCCATCGTCATATACCATAGTTTTCTTGTTGCCTGCGAGGTCTTCATCCCATTTGTCATTAAGCTACTTATTGCAGTTAAGTATCTCACTGCTTTGTTTGTTGATTCGATAAAATGCTCTCGGAAACTTTTCTTGTCGTCAAATTTGACCCCTAGGTATTTGAGACTCCGAGATGGTTTTATTACCTCTCCTCCCATTTCAATACCAAAATCCTCATTTATTTTTTTTAGATTCATCATTATGATCTCTGTTTTTTGCTCCGCCAGGGAAAGCCCTTTTGTCTCCATCCAGATCTTGGCGTCTTCTATGACCTGCTTCGTCCTTATTTTTAGTCTATTTAATGTTGTTGCTTGCACCGTGATAATGACGTCGTCCGCGAAAGCAATCCTTTTGGTCATAGGGGGTAATTCCCTTTCTAACAGTTCATCGTACACCGTGTTCCATAGGAATGGTCCCAGAATCGATCCTTGGGGAACTCCCATCGTCATCTCTCTCCATATCGTTCTCCCTTCAGTCGTGTATCCTATTTCTCTGTCTTTAAAGTAATTTTCCATTAGTTTAGTAAGGTACAGACTGAAACCTTTTTTCCTCAATTTTTCTAGTATCTTGGACCATTTTAGAGAATTGAAGGCGTTTCTTACATCCAGAGCTATCATAATCCCGAACCTTTGCTTCTCAGATGCTATCCTTGCTTCCCTTGCGACCTTCTCCATCGCGTGCGTCGTCGATTTTCCTTTTGTAAAACCAAATTGGTATTCGCTAAATTCTTCCCTTCCCATTTCTTTATAAAATCTTTCCCTAACTAAGTATTCTAATAATTTAGCCAATGCGTCAATGACGCATATCGGTCTATACGCCGCCGGGGTTGTCGGATCCTTCCCCGGTTTCCTAAGCAGGATAGTTCTTGCTTTTTTCCAGCTTCTCGGAATTTTCCCTCTTTTCAGGATCCCATTCATTAGTGCTGCTACTGGCCCTGGGCTAGTCTGTCCAATTCTTTTGATTATTTCCGGGACCATCCCGTCTAGTCCTGCTGCCTTGTTTGGCTTCAGCTTGTCTGAAGCTTCTATTATCTCTTGTTTAGTTATTACTGGGAAATTCGTCGTTTCTTCCTCTTCCTTTTCCGTTTCTTTTTCTCTCGCCGTTACTTCCTCTTTTTCTCTTTCTTTTTCTTTTTCTTCCGGGAATAGTTCTCGTAGCACTTTTTCTGCCATTTCGATCGAGATAGTCGCCGGTGGCGTATTTGGTTTTATTCTATTCATGATAATCTTGTAGGGTTTGCCCCACGGATCTTTGACCACCATCTCGCATAACTCTTTCCACTTTTTATCTTTTTCCCTGTCTATCTTCCTCTGCAGTTCTTTCTTCTTTTTCTTGTATAAGAATTTCATTACGTCTTCCATTTCTTTATTTTGTCTTTTTCTAAATCTTTGTATCTTCCTTCTCAGTTTCTGGGCTTCGTTTCTTATATCTTGGATTTCTTCATTCCACCAGATATTATTTCCTTTCTTCCTTCCTTTTCCACCGTTATTTTTGGTAAGCGTTTGGTCGCATATTGTCGGTATTAATTCTAAAAATTTTTCCTCTTCCGTTTCGTTGAAAATTTCCTGCGTGTCCAGTTTTTTATCCTTGGTCTCTTCCTTGATCTTCCGTGCCATTTTTTCTAGTCCTTTTTTCGTGATTTTCCACCTACAAATAATGTTCATATTAGATTCTTGTTTATACCTAATACCTCCTAATTTTGTTAATAAATATTTGTGATCGGACGCTGTGTCTTTGTCAATTATTTTAGTATATGCTACTCCCTCGTTCAGCAGTTCTCTATTTACTGCCAAGAAGTCGATATTTGACTTTGACTCTCCTCTCTCAAACGTGTGACCCCCTTCTGGTATAATGGGGGTCAATCCTCTGTCCAATAAATAGTTTAGTAGGATACTTCCTTTGTCATTCTGCATGTCCGCTCCCCAAGCTGGCGATTTCGCATTGAAATCCCCCCCTATTATTATTCTTTTACCTTTATTTCTTTCTTCGTCGATGAAATTTGCTACTTTCTTTAGTCTAAAATCATAAAGATCAGTATCAATATTCGGGGTTATATAAATACTTACGTATGTTTCCCTTCCTATAGATGCTGCTACGAAATCCTCTTCTATCCTGTCTCCGTCCTCTTGTTTTTTACCTCCCGCCAGGTCCCTTATCCATAATGCCGCCGTTCCTTTTTTCGAATATAGCCAGTTCCCCGGGTTATATAATGGTTCGGCTATCAATATTATATTTGCATTTAGTTCCACTGCTGCTTGCATCATTAGACACTGCGCTAACCTACAGTGATTTAAATTGATTTGTAATATATCCATTAATTAGTTTATTTATTTTTTTTTTTTTTCTCTCTCTAGTTTCCTTCGGAAAGCCCCGCTATATACTTTTTGTATTGCGGGCAGCTTACCGCCCCCGCAACATGTTCGGCTTTCACGGCTGGAACTCCTGCTCTTATGCAGAGAATACAATTTTTAATTGCCTCGCAGCCACTTATCTGATGTCCTAGTTTGCCGCATCTCCTGCATAACTCCTGTCCCTGAAAATCTAGTTTACAGTTATATGACAGGTGTCCAAACCCATGGCACTTGAAACATCTCACCAAATTCTGTGTTCTTCTAATTTTACAGTAGGTGTATCCTACTTTAATTTTAGTAATTTCCCCCATTGTTTCCATTTCTCTAGTAGGGACCGTGATTATCGCGGTTTTAGTTCCCCCAAACCCGAATCTCATTGTTTTAATTTCAAGCTCCATTTTGTTGATTTTCAGGCTTTTCGCCAGTTCCTCCCTAAGTTCCTCTTTTTCTAAAGTCGGATCGATCTCCCTAATTTCATATAAAATTTTTGGGGACATTCTCCTAATCTTGTGTTCCTCTCCTAGCGCTTCCTTTACCGTTTCCTCCATTTTACTACCCTCCCTTCCTTTTTCTAATTCTATAATCAAGTCCCCCCCTCTAGACTTTCTAATCGTCTGTATCCCTTCCATTTTATCTCCCGCTTTGTCCTTTATCTGCCTAAACAAATCCGCGAAAGTTTTTTGTTCCGTGGTTTTAATTATTACTGCCTCGCTTCTTGGACCCTCCGGCAATTTCTTTCTCTTTTCTCTCTCCTCTTTCTCTCTTTTCTTTTTAGCCACTTCCTCTTCCTCTTTCCTTTTTTTACTCACTAATCTTTTTTCTTCCCTCTTTTTATTGTTCTCTACTAGTTTCCAGCCTTCCTTACTTCCTTCTTTATCCCCTTCTCTATTTTCTAATCCTACTTCTTTCTCCTCTACGTTCTCTCCTTTCTCTAGTTCCTCTTCTTCTTCTATTCCCATAGCTTGTACTCTATAGTTTCTACTATTACTATCCGTTATCGCTTCTCTTCTTTCCCTTAATATTTCGTCCCTACAACTTCCCCTTTCGAGGCACGGGGAGCTCTGTGTTCCAGAGTCTCTCATAAGTAATGATCTTTTCAATTTCTTGTTTTCTAGTAACAGACTAACATTCCTAATTTTGGCGACCGCTACCTCCAGCTGCCTGTCTGCTTGCGCCGCGTGTTTGGTAATATTCGCTTTTACCGCCTCGTTGCGTTCTGTGAGATAATTCCTCACTTCCCTTGTCGAGGATCTAGTTTTTTTTATTTGTAACGGTTGCGTTTTCCTTCCGCGAGCGGTTAATCGCGAGAGGAAGGAATTCTGTCCTCTCCTGGATTTGCTCAGCGGCCAGGGTCGGCGGAGAGGACAGCGGGTAAAATAAACGTAGGCGGTTTTAGAAAAAGATGTGCCTTATTGCCGGCGGCCTCTTGCCCCGGTTACTGACGAGGGTTCCCGGCTGGCGGGCTCCGGTGCGACGGCTGGCTGTAAGCAGCACGAGAAACGACAATTTTAACCTAATCTTACTCTAAACTAAACCTAATATATACACAGTAAAATTATGACGAAACGCGGAGCGAGCGGAGTTCGCTAATGTGACGGTCACGCGAAGCGAGCAAGATTCGCTTGTACGGCGGTAGCGCGGAGCGATCGGGACTCGCTATTTTACGGCGGAAACGCGGAGCGATCAGGACTCGCTGTTACGGCGGGAACGCGGAGCGATCGGGACTCGCTATTTTACGGCGGAAACGCGGAGCGATCAAGACTCGCTAGTACGGCGGGAACGCGGAGCGATCAGGATTCGCTGGTTTTTACGGTGTTTCCGATCCGGTGGATTTCCGTGATTCCGGGCCTACAGCTGGTCGGTAGGAACCACCGCGGCTCGGCGAGATGATAGTGGATCGATGTTTCCTCGCTGATGGCCGAGCGCACGGTGGCCGCGAATCTGCTCCGACTCCGGACCGACGGGACGCCCCACCCGTCGTCCCCGAATCGGATCGCGGTGGGGGTCGCTCGCACCTAGGCGAGCCCAGGGAACGAGCTTCCCGTCACCAACGTCGTAGCTCGTGCAAGACGAGCTCCGAACGCGGCTGCGATCCGATGAGGACTGCCACGAATGTGACGCGACGCCTGGTCGCGGACCGGTGAGCGAATTTCGCAGGATCGGCGGAAAGGAATCGGGGAGGGGGGAGAGAGCTGGAGCGCGCGACGAGTAGTAGCGCCCGGAGACACTGCTCTCGTCCGTCTGCTCACTCAAGACCTCCTCGCGGTACTGGTGTCGCTCGCACACGGATGAAGCCGTAGTACGGGTCCCACCAAGCACCAGCGTGTTCGCACACACACACGGAAGAAGCCGTAGTATGCGTGTTCACACGCGGCTGCGAGTGACCAAGAGCTTGGGATGATCCCCGTTGAGCAGCTCCAAGCCAACTCCGAACTAAACGCGCTCTGCTCCGGTATTTATGCAGAAAGCGCGGATCACGGAGAGCGCGCCGTCTCGCGAAATGTTCGCGAAGCGGCGGCGTGCTCCGATTGGTTCGCGCTCGGGACGGTTGCGGATTGGCTCGCACTAAGGTACGCTGTGCGAGCTCGCGACGGAACGCGGATTCCGCCGTTTCGTCGCATATTAACGCTTCTATTTCTTTAATAGTGTTCTCAATGTCTTCCTCCACATCTACCTCAGCTTCTCCCCCCTGCTCCTTGTTGTTCCCTTCCCCTTGTCCTAGATCTATCAACATTACTGTATTGTTTAAGCTGTCTTCCAGTTTCTTGTCTATTTTTTTCCTTTTTGTTGAATTTTCGTTGTTTGGAGTCGAGTTGTTAGCTAGAATTAAGTCTACTTCGTCGCTCTTCCTGCCTCTTTTTTCCCCCTTACTCTCTGCTATCTTAAATGGGGTTGGGAAGTTCCCCTTCTCTTTATCTTTTTTTGTTTTTTCTTCTATTCTGTTCATCGTAGGTGTTAAAAACACTTCCGAATCCATATCCTCCTGCGTTTGAGTGCTTTGAGCACTCATTTTTATTATTTACCCCCCTGTGGGGGCGCTTCCCGCTTATTAGCTTCTCTAACCTTTAGTTTTATTTTCTCTTTTTTTTTTTTTTTTCCTTTCAGTTTCTGTCGCTTAACTTATGAGATAGGTACTTTCTGATTTATCAGCTACTAAATTTAAGTTAAATTCGTCTTTTATTTATTCTTTCCAATTTACAGCTAAGATAAGATGCCACCTTATCTTTTTGTTTCCATTATTGTTTCGCATACAGTATATTTTTATTATTATAATAGCACCGCTCGCAGTGTACTTCTTATTTTCTAGAGTTCGCTTATATCTAATTTTATCTACGTTTACTCTAATATCTAATATTAATCTACTCCTATCTTTAGTCTTATTCCTAGTCTTACAATTACCCGCAGTCCTATGTCTATATCTACAACCTAACGTGCCTTCCGTTCTACGCTAATACCTAGTTATGTATTATTTTTATTATTTTGAAGATTTTTTCCCTATTCTACCTACTATACCTAAGGGTTATCCTAGAATTACCCGTCCTTTCGGGGATTACCCGAAATTGCCCCAGAAACCGCTTTTTAGGGGGGCCGCCGCAAGAGTAAAGAGGGGGTTTTCAACTAATGAGCCCCCACTTTTTTTCTTGTGTACGTACAGCCCTTGAGGAGTCCGACGATCGGCCTGTATGTCGTTTTCTCCTCAGTCCCGCCTTTCGACCAGTGGAGGTCGGTATCTCGGAAAGAGGGGGGGTGACGGCGAAATTTTTTCACCACGGGGAAGCCTTATTCCCCTCCCTCGTCCCTACTCCTACTTTCCGTTTGTACCTTTCGGACACCCGGTATATCGCAAAGCTGAACTAGCTCCGACTTCAAAGTTTCAGGGCTCGTTGCAGAGCTCTCGGCCTCCCCTACAACTTCCCCTATTTACTTCTCCGGACTACCCCCGAAACACACCTCCCTTCTCTGATTTCTCAGAAAGGGGAGGGGTAAATCAAAAAATTTTTGCAGGGGGGAGAGAAGCTCTCCCAATTACCCCCCGCTTATAGCCTATCCTCGATAATGGTTCTCTTTAAAATTTCATCAAAGTCGGAGCAGGTTTAACTTTATTTCCGCTACCCTATTTCTCTTTTGCTTTCTACACTATCTCTTCTTTGTTAATTAATCACGCCGTATACGGCCGTTCTTTCACTTCTATCGGTTGATGGTTAGGTAGATCAAGCTTCGCTAATTATGATCCCTTCATTGCTTATTCTTTTTTCTAATTCCCTTCTGTTTAAAGATTAATTCTTATTCCTTTTCTTTTGTTTCAGGTGCAGAAGATGTATGCCACTACCGCGACTGCGTCTGCCGCTGAATCTGCCGTTTCCTCTATTTAATCTATTTATTTATTTATTTAATTTAACTTATTTTATTGCTACTATTTAACCTTGTGTCTACTGTATCTATTGTACTATTATTTTTCTTCATAATTCGCTCAAGTATTTTAAAATTGTTGTAAAATTATTCAGATTTGTAGAGTTACCCTAACTTCCTAAAACATTGCTATTATTACTTCGAGATTGAAATTGAAATTACCTTATTAGTTAATCCGTTAACCATTGCCTATGTGCTTTTATCTAACTCTTAATTAAATTTTCGGAGATTAGAACTTTTGAATTGAAACTTTATTTTTAAAGTGACTTAGTGGTTTAGTGAATTTGAATTAGTGCATTTCCCTACTTTGTTGATCTTGTTTTTCTCAATTTTTATTATTAATTATTAATTATTAATATTCCCTAATATTATTACTATTATTACTCCTCTAGAGGTTGAGACCAGGTGGAAAAAGGTTCCTATGACTCCTGAGGATTTCCCTTTTAGCCAGTAAAAGGGCCAAGAGTCTCCTTTCTCAAAAACCTCCGTTACGAGAATTAGTTAATAGAATTCTCTGTAACCCTCCGTTATTCATGTTTTTCCGAGTACTGGGTAGAATGGACACGGCGTTGGTAAGCCCAACTAAGAGTTTATTTTATTTATCGCTACAATAAATAACTAAATTCCTACCGTGTCTTCCTTCTCCCGTGCTCTCTTTCTCCGTTTTGTAATTTGGATTCCAGGTAGCCTGTTTCCCTCAAACACTCGTTTATTCCTTGCTTATTCGCTTGCGCGCCGGACGGCGGCTCGGCTTTTTTCCGTAGGAAATTGCACGAATTTTCCACTACCAATTACCACTTCATACACTTTTTACTTTCAATAAATACTATAAGAGAAAAAACTCTAAAACTAAGAATTCTAGTAGACACTAGACTTCCTTGAACTACACTCTCGCTTTCGATATACAATCAATTTCAATTTCTACCTCAATCAAAATTTGTCTGCACTCGATCGCGCACCAATTCTTTCTAACCCTAACCCTAACCC